>NW_021634782.1:0-35475 GCF_004799145.2 Neltuma alba | reverse complement strand
GAATTACAAGAGGACAAAGAAAAGGTTGGGTGGGTTTTTTCATATCGTTATACCTTAATTGCAAAGCTAGGAGCCATAACAGTATGACTTCATGTTATTATTAATTCATGAAAAGAAAAACATGTAGAAAATAGAAAGTTAAATAAATAATAAAGATATATGATGCTAACAACAGCTACATTTCTTGTTCCGTTTGTTCTTTTTTTTTTTTTTTTTCTGATGATGATAGGATACGCGTATTATCGTCATACTTGTATGGGGAATGAAGACAAAATACTCCGTTAAATAATTATGTGCATTAGAAATTGGGAGAATGACAAAAAAAAGAAGATGAAAATTGTAAATCCCAAATTAGGTTTAGTAGCATAAGTTTATTTGGTATTGACAAGTTTAAATTTGCAAATAACAACAAATTTTTGTTGATATTCTTTCTTTGGTATTTACAAAATTCCAGCTTCTTTTTTTTAATCATTTTCCCTTAGAAATTGGAGGGGATCGAGTATAGAAGGTTCTGCTTAATCAATCAATCAATAATTAATAGATTAGAAAAGTCCAAAAATTGTTGTTTTTAAGAATAAAAAGAATATACTTATGCATGCATGGTCAACTTTGGTCGACCGCGTATTTGAGATTTTAATCTTAAGTGGAAAAATAAAATAAAATTACAGGGGGATTCAAATGGTTAAAGTTAATAAAAATATATTATGATCGAAGAGTACTCAAAAGAAAATGAATCAATCAACTATTGCACCGCAAGGCATAGAAACGATATATGTATATATGTGTGCGGGTGGCCAATGATGAGAAATAGATAGTCCACCAAACCAAAAAATAGAAAACTTATATTTAATTAATCGAATTATTCCATAACTAAATTATTGTTACCATGTGTGCATTACCCCAAAAAAAATTACTGTATGTTATCATGCATACTATATAATGACAAGACAGTAATTTTTGTTTTATTAACAGTTAACTTGAAAATAGCTCTTGTACGCGCGCGCACGCATATACAGCTAGACACGATATATAGTATCTTTCTTTTGTTGGGAAAAAATAGTATCTTTATTTATTTATTTTAGTAGATAACCCATTTATGTTAATACATTAACTTATTTTATCCTAGCTAGAAACGAAATTTCTTTTGGAGTTCATGGGTTCCAATTGGCTCCAAATTCAGTCAAGCAACGTCACACACACACACACACATATATATATAGGCAATCATCTCAATTATTATGACTTCTGAGTAATGATTAACGAAAATTACAGTTAAACTGATTGATTAGTTCTAATTAAGCAGAGAAGGTTCTATTTATTTAGTAAACCCTGTTAAGGTTAGGTAAAGTGACAGCAATAAAGTAACATATATGCCAACCTCCAACCTAAATAGATACAGTGACCCAAAATCTAAACAAAAGTCAAAGAGAAGGAATATGACATGGAAATGTTTTATATCAAGGAAAAAAATAGTTTGAGAAAATAAATTAAGATTAAAAAAAATCAGATAATCAAACAAGCTAAAGATCCATTTGTTAATTAGTGAAGAACTTAAAAATTTCTAAGCCACATGACCTGGAAGAAAATATGGGGTTTGCCGCTCCCATGCATGGCTTTTACTTTCATGATCAGGGTTCGACTAATAGATAATTTTTTTAAAGAAAATAATTAGTTTATAATAAAACATTAGTAAATCGGTGGAGTTGTCACTGTTAATTATGCTAAATAATAATATCTCACCGGCAGTGTTCACTTAAACAAAAAGCACTGAGCTTCACTGATCACAATGAATGCATATTTATGTGAGATTCCGAATGTAATTTTATTTTCCCTTTTTAAAAATTACAAATTCGGATTTGCGATCTTACTGATCTGTTTCACTAAGAAAATAATAATAATAAAAACCCCGAAAAGATTCTCTGGTAATTTAAAAATGAATAGCATTTTTGTTGGTCATGGCCATGGGCGACCAATATCAGATCACACTAATTTTTATATTTTTATGTTAGTTAGAATACTGGAAATGAAATTTGACTGTCGCGTGTGGGCATCAGTGAGTTGTGTGTCCTGAATCTTTGTCAGAAAAATTAATCGTCTTGGGCAACACCCACGGTAAGGAGTAGACTTGATTTGAGCCAACAATTCGGGCTGGACCAAGCCCAGTTCATTTAGGCTTGACCTGAGCCCAATACACATGGGCCTTCAAACAGTTTTCTTGACCGAACCGATGAGTTGATTTCAAGGATCCATTTCAGCCATTTGGTCTGCTTGTCGTTGAGTTTTAAAATTTAACACTCAACTAACGGTGTGTTTGGCTCAATAGAGGGATGGGATGGGATGGGAGGGAGGTTTTAATAGAGGGAAAGGAGATGAAGAAAGAGAAAGGATTTTATTACTTTGTTTAGATTAATACGAGAGGAAAGGAGGGAGAAATTTTAATGTTACCTTGTTTGGTTTAGGAAGGGAGGGGAGGCAAAATATTTTTATATAGATAACTTTGCCCTTATATTATTTTAAGTTGATTTTTACAAATTTTATAGAGTAATTAATAAAATATAATTATAAATAATATTTAATACATGAGATCAACTTTTTATAATTAGCAAAATTAAATAGATATAATGATAATACATATTTAATAGCTACTATACATCCAATAATTATAATTATTTTATATCCAAAATCTGATTTAATGAAATAAATATGTTTAATTTGAGTATGTTTTTCAACTTCATTTTTTCCTGTTTTTTGATATGAATAGTCAAATAACTTTTTCAAAGATGACAACAATGACCTATTTATATGTTTTTATTTGAATGCTTGATTCGTTTGGAAATTAAAATATATTTGATAGCAACTTTTTTTTTTTATATATATTTGATAGCATATAAATGAGGGAATAGAGGCATGATTAAATCCATAAATATATCAAATCACATACATTTGGCAGTGAAGGGTAGCATGGGATTATTAGAAAATAATATGGGTAATTAGTCAACACAAGCCAAAATATTACTCTTTCCTTCCAAATTTATCCAATTTTGGAGGGGAGGCTTATGAGGGGAGGGGAGGGAAAATGTTAAAAAAATTTTCCTCCCCTCCTAAAATTTTTATCTTACCAAACAAAAAAATGATTAAAATCCCTCCTCCTTCATCCCTTTCCTTCCAAATCCTTCATACCAAACAGACCATAAATGACTTTTTAATTTTGGATAGTGTATCAGATATTACTTCTAATCCTAATTATAAGACCTTATTTATATTGAAAGCAGTATAATTAAACATAATTCTCTCCAATAGAAGTATAGTAAGGCAAAAAAAAAATAAATCAACTGAATCTGAATAAATGAAGATAAGCATTTATATATTATCATCCGATACAGAGTGTTAACGATCTTTAAAGCAATCTATTAATTCTGTCCTCTGTCGTAAGTCGTCACTTATTTATGCATTTGAAATTGATACCATCAGATTTCAGTGAGTTGACTTGTTTACCGATTATCCTATAAATCAATGATCAGCTGATTCAGAACGGATTAAAAAAAAAAAAAGAAATAATTGGACGGCAACGTAATTTTGTCTCTCTTCAAGTCGGGGAAGCAAGTTAGAATTGAGCCCTTTTAAAGTGATATTAACCGTGTGGGGTCGATACCTGCCAACGAACGCCCCGCCCGGGGGGGGGGGGGCCTAGATGCCACAGCATAGTTGAAGGACGAAAACGCACGCAATAACAGAAAAACTAAAAAGGAACATATAGGTGGCTACTTGTATATTGATTGAGAAAACAAAATTAAACGAAGGACGCTTACATCACTGTTGAATTTAATAAACACACTTGATGAGTCAAATAAAGTCAACAAAGAAATGAAAGGAATAAGCAAAACAACTTAATTATTATTATTATAATTATTATATCGCAAACTGATGAAGCCACCGTATATAAAATGGACAAGCGTAATTAATGAATCATTAATTAGTTGGCCCTCCTGCAGTTTTTCCTGATCTCGCCCTGAGAGCCAGTGAGGGGGGAGATGTCGCCCATCTTGATCATGGCTCCAACGAAATCCTCAGCGAAGGATCTGAGGTTGGCGCTGTAGCCTTGCACAATGGAGTCGACGGATCCGCCATTGAAGAGCTCCTGATCGGAGTGAAGAAGCCCTTTCTTCTGAACCAGGTTCTTGAAGTAGCTGTTGTCGAAGTAAGTGGGACTCGCTAAATCAAGAGGAGCCAGATTGTTGTCCCCTGTACCTGAGACCCTGGGGCAGTTCGTTTGCCTGGTGCGAGCGAAACCTGCGTATATGTTGCTCTCGTTGTATATGTGAGCCCTGAAATTAGTGCATCTCGCTTGTCCAATCGTGTGCCCACCTATACAACGGTGGAATAATTATATATGAATGTTAATTAGAAGAGAGCGAGATCAATGAAGGTTAGAATAAGGGAAAGTGAAAAATATATGTACCAGAGAGAGCGACCAAGTCCTTGGTGGAGAGACCGAGTGAGGAGAATCTGGATATGAGTTGGTTGAGGTTAGAGGTGGGTGGTGGGATACCGTTGTTTGCGGCAGAGAGACTGGTGATTCTGGCGTCTCTTCTTCCGAGCTTCACGTCCCAGTATGGCCCTCCAAGCTGAAATTTTTATTAAGTGTCAACACACAACGTAACGCTCCTCCATTAATATGTTGGCATGTGAGGATTATTATGTTAAACACAGAGAGGGGGGGGGGGGGGGGGGAGAGGGAGAACTCACAAGGTGGACGGAGTCTCTGGAGGTGACGGCGAGAATGTCGGCACAGGAGACGATGCCTGGGCACGCTTTCTCGACCTCCGACTTGATGGCGTCGATCACTTCGAAGCCGCGAGCTGAGTTCTTGTTGGGCACTGCGCCCTTCTCTCCCTTGAAATTGGACGTGTCATCCAGAAGAATCGAACCATCACACCCCTTCCATATTTACGCCAGACAACACTCTATATTAGCTTCAATGATTTGTTACTACCATCTTCATAATACTTGAAGGATCTTTTTACCGTAAAGTTTAGATTTCAGATAGAGAAATTAAAGCCGCAGGAGGAAGTGGAAACTCATGCATGCGAGTGCATTTGATGCAATAATTAATTAAAATATGAAAGTAAAGCATAGAAGAATTACATTAACAAAGCAGTCGTGGAAGAACAAGCGAAGAAGAGAAGCACCCATGCGTGCCTCCTTGGCAATGGCGGAATGCACTGCACGATTCACAATGTAGGGAAGTTGAGGGCAAGATCTCGCGTAAAAGTCTGCAGAAAGCTGTGCGTTCACAGTACTCCCCAAGAGCAGAACCACCAAAACCAGAACACAACGGCTCATTGAGCTCGGAGAACCCATAATGAAAAAGGAGGTGGTTTAATTTGTTGTGTACGTGACTTTGTTGTGGCTGTGAATGAGTTGTGAGAATGTTGTGCATTGCAGGGGAGGGCTATTGGAGGTGTATATATAATAGATGAGGATGGGCTAGCTTGAAACTTCGAAGTGGCCAGACCTCAAGGTGGTTTGGGTCGGCAGGTGACCTAACACGTAGAGAAATAAGTGCATGGGTGAGTATGGAGGAATATTTCCAACTTTCAAAGCCAGTTTACGCTGTTTCATACTCGACAATAATCATTATAGAAATTAGAAATACCAGAAGGGGGGTGTGTGTGATTTTAATTTAAGGAACCAGAAGGAGAAAAAAAGAACCGGCGTCATACTGTTGTTCGTTTGAAGCAAAGAGGTTGGTAAATAGTGCATATTTGTCAAGGTTGGGGGGCCCATTAATAAGTTAACGCTTTGATGAGTGACGTATGGGTAATAATATACTCATCCGGTTCTAATTATAAGACCCAATTGACTTATTTGAGGAGATTAAGGAAGTAAGTTAAGTTGGTTATTTATAATAAATAAGTGTTGTTATTCCTAAAATATCCTTGCTAATTAAGTATATTGGCTAAAACTATCATTATTAGAAAGATTATCTTGGAAAAAAATACATAAATATAAAAGAGAAAATGGATTGGGTCTTATAATTAGGACCAAATAAAAAGTCAAATTGGATCTTATAATAAGGACCGGAGGAGTATTATTTTATTTACATGCGATACAGCCAGCAGCAGATCAGAGCAGTACTTGAAGATATATTATATAAAAATAGAAGGCGAAATTTGACTGGCTCCTTGGAGGTTCCAGAAACCAGAAAAGCTAAAGCGTAAAGAAGAGGAACCATCTGTTCCTGGGCATTGACTTAGTTTAATTTACAAAAGTAGAGTTTAATTTGGTGAGGAAGCTTTTGTAAAAGTTCATTATTAATTATCTACCATTTGAAGCAACGCGTGGTTTATTTTATGGGATCAAAATAGAACAACTCAACAACCACCCTCTGCCCTCAAATTAAGCCTTTTTCAAGTAAGTGCCTGGATCAATCATATAATTACGTTCAACCCAGCAGAGGAAACTTGTTATATGTGTATATGGGAAGCTGTGTGACTAGTAATAATTTGAATATTTCATTTTTTTAGAGACGTGCGTAAACTTCTCAAAACAGTACCGTTGTCATGAACATGCAATTCTATGTATGAATTTCTTTCCCTAAAATATCAGCAACTATTACAAATAATAGAAGACGTCAGTTGTATAAATGATGTGATAACTTTGTATTATTGATAATTGATCACTACCGCTCATTTATATATGATTATTAAAAATTCAATGAGCTAGGTGGTACGAGTTGGTTAAACTTAGTACCACATCAATAGTAGTACTAATTAAGATGGAAATTAGTTTTAGTACAAAGGAAGGAGGTGATTGTTTGGACCACTAGGGGAGGGTTCAGACATTCTTTTGACCGTCCAATTTTGACCTTATAATGGACTCTCTCTCTCTCTCTCTCTCTCTCTCTCTCTGTGGATGTGCTTTATTGGCTGTGTCAAAAGGAGCAGTTGAGTTTACAATTTAAAAACAATAAAATATTAACGCGACCCACACACACACACCCACAAATATAAATGTAAATATGTTTGCTTCAATTAATTCGACGGGTCACCTTGTCACTTTTGATAGTGGTTGGAGTCAGAGCCCTTCCTTGCGCTGCAAAACAAGAAAAAGTCGTACAAGCACCGCCACATGCACCTTGGAATCCCTTTTTTTTTTTTGGAAATTAATTGTACTACATAGCTCAACAGATGAAATGTTATAATCCGTGGAAATTTTTGAAACTAAATTATTGGTCGGAAAAAAAAAGCTAAATTTTTTTTTCAGGATTTAGGTCCGATAACCCTTTTCAATTGTCATGAAGCATGCTCTAATTACTACCTCCGGTCTTAATTATAAGACTCAGTTGACTAATTTAAAGAATAAGTAATTTAGTTAAATTAGTTATTTGTAATGAATATATGTTGTTTTTTCTAAAATATTTTTACTAACCAAGTTTGTTATCTAGAACTATTATTATTGAAAGGATTATCTTGGAAAAAAATAGATAAATATGAGAGATAAAATAGATTGAGATCTTATATTTAGGACCAAAATAAAAATCAAACAAAGTATTATATTAAGGACCAGAGGTAGTATTAGATATTGCTTTGAAGTATTTTGGACACAGTTGATTTTGTGTTATGTGGAATGCGGAATTTGATGGGATTTCATTGCGCAAAATTATCAATTTGAGCCTCTGGGTTCCTAATTGAGAATTTAAAATTTTAAGTTTAAGCGTCTCACTGCCATCAAGAGATCAACCACTCCTTCAAAACTTCAGTCAACAGGATTTAAATATTTGCGGACACAAACATCCTGTGTATGCGAACCATAAAAAACAAAAACAAAAACACATGTAGCATTCCATCATTGACAGCCTCATTTACACCATTCTTTTTTTTTTCTTTCTTTTTTCCTGTCATTATCTCTATTGATTGAACTTGGATCCTTTTTTATAATATGGATAATTTTCGCTCTTTCTAGAAGAGTCATATTAATTTTAGATTTGTGATTATAGTTTGTGATCTTTGAACCTTTCAATTTATTTTAGATTTGTTATTGAATCATTCAGTTATCATATGCTCTGGATATATGTGAATATTAGATTAAATTTCGGTGAGCACCAAATCTGGATGGTTCCTTTTTTATTATATCTTTTTATTTTTAAAAATTGTTTTAATGACTACAAAATTTAAAATAAAGATAATATCTTGATTGTTATTTTTTAAAAAAACAATGATTTTATTATTTGAAAGCAACCAATTACAAATTTTAAAAACTGACTGTCGAAACCATATTTAGACTGCGTAAATCATATAACCACAATAAGTATCATGATACCAATCACTGTGAATCTGTGATAATTAACTTGTTCACTTAAAAGTATATAATTTTTAAAAAAATCTTATTCCTTTTCTATGAAGGGAATCTTAGATTTTAAAATTTAAATCAAACTAATGGACTTGTTGAATTAAGGATTCACCCGTCAGAATGGGAAGTATGTTCTCGTAACATCTAGTTAACTTTATATTGTAGGCAAAGAGTTGTAACTTGGTTTCAACAAAACGTTGGCGTGGTGTGACTTTTAAACAATAATTCCCAAATCTTCTTTGTTTTGTGTTCTTGAGCTACAAAGTTTTGTTTGGTCAAAAAATGCACCATAGATACAAAAAAAAATCCAATAAATCAATACTTATCTCTTAATTTTCATACAATGCTTGGGCCATATCTAATTAAGAAGAATGGGGTGTGTGTGTGTGTATAATCTGAAAAGGTATTTGTTGTCTAAGAAAAAAAATTAAGAATAAATTAAGGAGATGTTTGGAATTTTCGTTTTTGAATCTCCGCTAAATGGTGCGGTGTGTGAATTACGGTACCATTAAATTATAAACTGTTAGGGGATGAAAGTTGAATGATTGCTGGTGAGCAGTGGCCTAAAAATTAGACAAAATGACCCTTTGAGATCATTTAAGGGAGGTCGACATCAGATTTAAAAAATCATAATTAAAAATTAAGGTCTTTAATTGATCCAAAATTTCTGCGGACCATTGCTTGGCAGCTGGAAACGTATAGCTCGCGACGTTTGAAAACCCATATTCAATACACTTTTAAATTAAAAAATGAAAATTTAATGGCAAATAATTATCTAAAAGCGGAATTTAACACAGGAATATATATATATATATATATATATATATATATGACAATAAGGTTTCTTATAACTTATAAGGGAAAACCATATTGGAGGTACTTATACTTTTTTTCAATTTTCAATTTGGTACCTATGTGTTTTTTGTTCTTAACTAAATCTTTAATTTTGCTCTATTAACATCATTAATCCTTATGTAGAGACTAAAAATATTAATAGAACAAAGTTATAAGAGCTAATGTTGCCAAAAAGATAAAATTAAATGTTTAATTAAAGGGAAAAAAACACATAAGTACCAAATTAAAAATTGAGAGAAAGTATAGGTACCTTCAATTAGTTTTCATAACTTATAATTATAATTTAACTTACATTATTTACAAGAGAATAAGCTTTCAATTTTTAGAAGTCGTCATACTTTCTGATTAAGTAAGGATACTTTGTAATTAATAGCGGGAGATTTTTCTTTCCATGGATATAAACTTTTTTCGCAATATATAGGGATTTATTCATCACGATATTTCTCAAAAGAAAAAAATAAACGTATGAATCTGGCCCAAAAAAAGCAAGAAGATAAACGTATTAAAAAAAAATCCATGAAGTGAAGTTGAAAATTGCTCCGTTTCATCCAATAACCCAATTAAGTCACGTAGCGTGAAGTATTTAGTAAATCTACTGGCTGAAGAAAAAAATTAAAGAGACAAATCTTTTAAGTTTATTTTGTTAAATAGCTTGGACTTGTATGAGCAAGCATCTTCCCGTTAATCATGCATGTTGAAAGTGAGTTACGGGAAAGATTACTTCAGTAGTTCGAAATATGTATAGTCAAAATCATGTGTGTAAAGAATCTCCCACCTTGTTCATTTTTAATACAAGGCCAAAAAAACTCAATAAATTATTTTTTTCTAAGAAAAATATGGTGTACAATCAAATATATTCACGATATACATTTATCTATGGAGTGGTAAAGAAAGATTAAAGAAAATACTCAACGGCATTATCGAACGAAGCATTAAAAATTTAATTATTGTTAAAGCATAATAACACTTAACGATTCATATATGTAGGCAACTTTGCCTTATAAGAATTGCTGTTGTTATATACGTCACACCAATAGTTCAAAAAGATGTCTAATGAAAGAGCATTACCGTTTAGAAGTGGTTGGGAAGAGTTCCATTTGGTTCCCGCAATGGTAACATAAGGTCCTACTAAAGATCACAACATTGGTTTAGCTATAACCTTTTCATTAATCAACACCAAAAAATTCAAAGCATCATGAGATCACAACCTTGGTTTTCAACACCAGAATAAAGTGTCACTGATCATAATTACGTCCTAGGGATCTTTTATTTAGGATGGATACAAGTGAAGCCAATAGAGCAGGCCATAGAAATTTTGATACTCCAAGAGAGTAGAATTTCTTCTAAGAAAACTAATTAACAGCGACGTTTTGCTTTAGCTTCAAATGAGGTTGAGAATTGACGTACACTTGTAACATACTCGTACATCATTTGGATATGAAACATTATGTGACCTAATTTGTCTGCTGCAATAATGTTCCAGAAGAGCATATTTGAAACTGCTTAGCGGTTTCACATTGTGGAAACTGGTTCACTATTTCAAAGTTATTCCCATTCATCACGCTCCATTGCTTGAAATTTCTACTCCTTGGTCATAAAGATTAGATACGCTTTAATTATTTTAACTCAAATTAGTCAAAAAAGCCATGTGCTGCTCGCCGGCCTCATTGCCTTTCGTTTCAATTAATTAATTGGTTTTTTTGGCCAACCAATTAATAAGTTGTTAGACGACATTATAATTTAGCCTTACATACATATGTATACTATAGCGTGGGATGAAAACAATCGCAGGCAATTTATTAGATGCTGTTTTTATTTTTAAAAATCATTAATGTAGGAGCTTGATAATTAATCTATAAAGATCAAAAAGACTAGTTAAATTAATTATTTGTAAAAAAATGTGTGCTGATGGTTTTAGTGAAATTCTTAAACTAGGCTTTCTGATTTGAGGGAAAAGTAATTCGTAGTTCAATTAAAAAGATATTAATAAGTTTGATTTTTTTTTTGTACTCTACAAATCAAATGTTAAATTCTTAAACTGCGCTTTATGGTAGAATATGCTCGGTTAAATTATCGACGTGAGATTACAATCGTCTGAAAATGAGCGTATATAAAGTTAGCATGCTATGTTGATCGATACTTAATTTTAATTAATACTCTATTTAATCTTAAATATAAGATCAAATTACAAAATTTTATTAATTAAATTAGTCATTTAATGAAAATTGTGTGTCGTTTTCTCTAAAGTGTCTCTATATCTCTCTTTCAACGATGAAATTAAGTGTACAAGACAAAAGAATAAAAAAAAGCAGTAAAACTAATCAACAAAATATTAAAAAAATTATAAATACAAAGTGAATTAAAAATTTATATTTACAATCAAGCCTATTAATTATATAAGTTCTGTAAGAAATTAATTTGTCTTTGTAGCTCATCTTTTTGTTCGTTGACGACTGAATGAAATATTTGTAAATAGGAAGTGCCAAAAAAATTGTTGCGCCACTCTTGTGATGGAATGTTGACTAGTGGTTAAAGTAATAGGAATTAGGATAGAGTCATTATCGTGGGAGAAATTGAAATTAAATTGGCTTCAAGGATATGAAACGAAATTCGATAAGGCCATTGACTCAAGCAGCATAACATAAAACAAAGAGATACTCTACCGCGATTTCTTAACTACCTACGAATTTAATGTTGTTGATATTTTGATCTCAACGGTTTAGACTTAATGACTTCCAATGATTGATTTTATTTTATTCAATTTTATTTTATCTAATTGGAGGCCATCTACACAGGTTTTTATATAAGTTTTAATTGAAATATAGTCTCTGATCCTTAATATAAAAGCTCATTTAATTTTTATTTTGGTTCTAAATATAAGATCTCAATTCATTTTTTTTCTCATGTTTATTCATTTTTTCTTAAGGTAGTTTTTGTAATAATAGTAGTTATAACAAACATATTTGATTGATAAGGATATTTTTAAAAAGATAACATCTATTTATTACAAATAACTAATTTAACTAGTTTTTTGAATCTACTCAAATCAGTCAACTAGTTTTTATATTAAAGACTAGAGATAGTATCAGTTTAAACAAATTTGAGTAATTTTAGCATGATTTTATTTTATTCAGTTTCGAGAATGTTAGAATTGATTTTTGTGCTGATCATTTTTACATTGTATTCATGGGTTGCATGCCATGTAGTATCAATATATTGCAAACTTGCAACCAAGCTTAATTCAAAGCAAAATCTCTCATGTGTGAAACATTTTTTAAGAGGTAATTTATATCTAACAAATATTAGATATAAATTTAATTTTAATAAGTCTCTAATTTGGCTTGAGTATATATGAAAGATATAATCTTTCAATCTTCACAATATAATCAAACAATTCGATGGACAACATCTTGAAGACATAATTTCTTTTTCTCGAAGCCGGAGGAATGTCTCACACTTTCTATGTTTTATGATGAGCACTATGAATTGTTTTTTTTTTCTATTTTACACTGGTAAAATTTTAAAATTTAAATTATTCAGATTTAGTTTTGACATTCTTTATTAAAAATATGTAAATATATTGATAAGGGCTTAAGTGAGGCCTAAATATAAATGGGCCCTGTTTTAGAACCCAGTTGGTTGCGATGAGTTTAACGCTTTATATTCGTAATTCGTAGAGCCTCAATCATTAATGCGATCTCAGTTAATGGGCTAATAGCCGCCTAAGGAATATTCTGGACCCAATACTGTTTAACTTTTTATCCAATGGGCCTTTTTCTGTTCACACCCAAAAACCTACTGTCTTCGAATTTACTACTCTTTTTTTTTTTTTTTCCATTTCGTATGCTGGTTAGTCTCAAAACAAAAAGGTGATTTCTGCCACTTATCATGTTTGGATAATATTAACGTTGATATATTTGTATGTGTGCGTATATTTAATTGTACAAAAATAAAAATAAAGATCATGCCACTCTTAAAAGGAAAAAATCACCATGAGATCTCAGAAAAGGAATTCAATTACTAAGAAAGTCCAACAATAAGTGACCAATATGAATATTGTCATTTCTTATTTTGAAATTTGTTATTGAATGTTCTTCAATTGTTGATAAACTTTAAGGTAATTAAATCTCTTTATTGGGACTTGATTGTAATTTTTTCCTTAAAAATGCATGCGTATGTCAAATTTTTCTTTTCTTTTTTTCTTTTTTTCTTTTTTGCTCTCCGACCCCATTTGATAACGTGTTAAGGCTTATATTGGTTGTCACACCAAGCCAAAAGAAAATAAAAAATAAAATTGTAAGTCCTTATAGTTTTAACTGATTTTGAATTAGGTCCCTATAGTTTATTTCTTTTATTAGGTCCTTATACTTTCACATCTTTTTAATTAGGTCTTGTATTTATTTTTCTTTTTATGAAGTCCTTATAAGTTCACCTCATTTTTAATTAAGTCCCTGAATTTTTTACTCTTTATTTTGTGAATTCTAATAATACTATTCTATAATCATAAAATAGTATATATTATTTAATATTAGTTTATTATAACAATAAAAAATATTCTAAAAATAATGAATTATTACAATAATTTTATTTTTTGCCAGCAAGAAAATATTATTTGTTCTAAAAAATTTATATGAATTAATTAATTATATTACTTATATTAATTTAATTTAATTATTAATATTTTATATTTCAGTAATCTAATTAAGTTTATATTTAACTAATAAATAAATATTAAAACAACATGGACCTGATTAAGAATTTAGGGAAATTATAAGGACTTTATAAAAAGAAAAATAAATGCAAGGATCTAATTAAAAACATGTGAAAGAATAAGGACCTAATAAAAAAAAAAAACTATAAGGACCTGATTCAAAATTGGTTGAAACTATAAGGACTTACAGATTAATTAACTCTTAGTATTTCTCTTCTAATAGTTACGCCTTTCTATCTGCTGAAAGAAAATTGAATTTCCGTGCAATTGTCATTCTACGTTCTGTTGGCCGTTTTCAATATTTAACATTTTTTAATACAAGTTCTTTTTTTAGCAAAAGATAAAAAGTAGTCATGTTCTTTATAAGCATTAATTAATCGTACGCGAGAAAGGAAGCAGAAACAAAAATGAATCTACACAGAAAATACCAAAAGAAATAGATGTGCAATGCAAATCCGAATTTCTGTGATACGCCTTGTCGTCTGACGTTGTTTCTTTCTTTCTGGGTAGTTGGTACAGTTACACCAATCTTTGCCCGCACACAGCTTCGTAGGGATTTAATTAAGTGAATCAACACGCTTTTCCGTATTCAATATGTTTATTATCAAATTTTAATTATTTCACATTCCCTTTTAATTAGTAACTGTTTTTTTCCTTGTATCTTATATTTTAAAAATAAAACAAATTTATGTATAATTCATTGAAATTAAATATAAATACCTGGAATATCACAAAAATGTTCACAGCGCCCTTATCCAAAAGCGTCGGCCATTATTTATTTCTTATTCCCAGTTCCCACGGTTTTGTCGTTAACCATCAACGCATGTGCAGTTTTACATAAAGATCAGACACGTGTTGAAGTGCATGTGCATCAATTAAGTATGCGACAGAATATCTGAACAAAGCTTTTTACCAAAAGAAAAAAATCCGTAATTAATCAAACAGTTTTGAATAAACTGATTCGCCAAGGAAGATTGTCAAAAGGTGGGAAGAAAAAAGTTTTATACTATTAAATGTTGGTGGGGCAGGAAGGAGAATCAATCAAGTGCAGATGCAATGAGCTCTGGTCAAGGAAGTAAAGGACCTTGTGAGTAGTGAAGCAGGCTCTATATGTTAGCTCAAAAAGACGCAGGAGCAAAACCAAGCACCCAGATGAAACCAGGCCAAGAGAAGCCTGTGGTTTTAAGGCTTTCGGTGTTCCCTCCCTCGGCAACAGAGTCAGTCAGATTCTGAACCCGGGGGCCATACCCTAAATCAACGGCAATGTCTCCCAACTCGACTCTCACCATTCCTTGCCTCTCTTCTATAAATAACCAACCTTTTCTTTCCATGGCTTCTCATTCGCAGTTCATTCAACACCTTCCGCACATTTACACACAAACCAACATGTCAGTTCATTCCTGGGTTTCTGAACACAAGCTTGCTTCCATTGGTATGTCATCCCACATTCGTAACCTTTCTCTCTTTCTGTCAGTGAAGGAAATTACATAACTTGCTCATCGTGGGGGTGTTGATTGGAATTGCAGGGGCATTATGGGCCACAGGAATAGGGGCATCCTTCCTGGCTAACTCTCGCAAAGCCTCTGCTATGAAACCTAGTCTCAGGCTTATTCATGCCAGGTAACATTTTGGTGTGGCTTTTATGCTCTGTTCAGTTTTGATTCATTATTTATTTGCTGAAATTGAGGTGGGGTTGCTTTGGTTTTGGATGAAGGATGCATGCTCAGGCATTAACACTGGCTGTGCTCTCCGGCGCCGCCGCTTGTCACTACTATGACAATCGTCTTTCTTCTGATGCTCAGCCCCAAAAACCACAGGTGGAGACTGCTCGTTCCGATATCAGAGAGGTGGTCGAATGGGAGCTTCTTTCTCCTTTCTAATAATTTCTTTCATAAGTGATTTTATGTATCGGTGTTGCTTTAATTTTGTTATCTTATCACTCCAAGTTATCGCCATCAGTCTGCATGGACTATGGATATGTAGTGATAACCCACTTTATAATGTAGATACAATTTTCTCTCACCTTCCTGCTTCCCTCTTCTTCAGCTTTCTAAAGCATAATTATCTCATTGGAAACTAATTAAGGATTGCAGTGCTTCCTTAACCCTCCCGTGGAAAACAAAAATAAATTAAAAGAAAAACTTACTGATACAACAATTTTTAATTTAGTCCCTGCAATTTATTTTTTCAAAATACTCAAACGTTTTTCACAGTTTGAGTTAGTTAATCCTCATTCTCATCTACACCAAATGTCTAAAACTCAAAACACAAGTGTACCTACCAATGCCATATCTGATAAGAGTGGCGGAGACAGGCAAATAAATAGACGGGCTGGGAAGAGAGTGTAATTGTATGACGGAGCCACTCGAATCAACACGCTGACGATTGACCAATCCGCTTGCTTTGCTAGTAATACATTACTTCATTGCTTAATTCTCTCTGTAGACTTAGATTTAATTTGCATACTACCAATAAGATAACTGTAAAATATTGGACATTTGATTGATTATTTCTCGACCACAAATATTCGATAAGGTCTTCACAGGCCACATCATCAAAATTTAAATGGGCTGAAAGATTAACAGGCCATTTAAAACGTACATCCATATATCTATAAGGGTCTTCTTCTTTCTTTGTTTTTTTTTATTTGGGGCCTGAATATCTATAATGGTCTTCACACCTCTGTGTGTTTCGACATTTCAAAGTTACCTTGCACCCCTGTTCTTAAACCACAAGTCCACAACAACATGTAAAGTACGTTCCTTCTAGTGTTTTCAAAATACATGACAAGTCTTAAATTGTTCACACTTTTAGTTCTAGCAATTCATCCAAAGTTGGTTTGCTTTTCATCTGAAGCACACGCTGATGATTAATCTCGTTCACCTGTACTGGCTCCCTCTTGTAAACGTACCTACTTGATGCCCAAAGAAACGCCACTAAGTTGGCAATTGATATCACCAACAGAAACCCATAGTAGTAATCCAAGTGGCAATTATTCAAGTTGTCTCCGATCCAGCTCTTCCTCCCACCAGTTCCTGTAATCTTGGCAGCCATGGTCACCAAAAAGCTGTTCAAGAAATTCCCAACACCGATCCCACTTGTGAAGAACGTTGTGCCTAGGCTCTGCAACTCATCTGGGGATTGATCATAGAAGAACTCTAGCAACCCTATGGCATTGAACACATCTGCAATTCCAATCAGAACGTACTGAGGCAAAAGCCAGAAAATGCTCATAGGGACTATGTCTTTTGGTCCTTCCAACCCATGTGAGGATATGACGCGCATTCTCTTAACTTCAATGGCGTATGCAATTGCGATGGCTATGATTTGGATCGCAAACCCAATACCCAGCCTTTGAAGCAGTGTGATCCCTCTGGGATTTCCTGTTCTCTGGCGCATGAACGGCACGAAGAAGCGATCATACATTGGCACAGAGAGGAGCATAGACAGAGTCACGAAGCTCCCAAGCGAGGCTGCTGGGATTTTGAAGTCAGGACCCAGGTTTCTGTTCAAGGTGGTTCCTTGTTTAACGAAAAGAGTGTTGATTTGTGCCCAAATGGTGCTGGGAATTAGTGTCACCAGCCATATGAGCATCATTCCACAGATAAGCTTGGTTTCTTCTACCTGAGTCACTGTCAAGGGCGTACTTGAGGAACTTGTGCAGCCTTCTTTTATTGCAGCCTTGTCCAGGAACCTAAGTATACCAGTTTCATCCAATTAATCCATCGTCTGTCTAAATAACAAAACCTACCTAACACACTAGGTCTTCATCCTTGTTTCCGCATGTTACTAGTGGAAGAAGTTGTATCAACCAAACAGTACAGTTTGTTCAAATCCTGTTTTTCATCATATGTATTTAGTGTAAGTTGAGGGGAAAGAAGCTAGCCTGTTTCACGTGGATATCATTTTTGATGATATGAAGTGGTGATTTTGAAACACTAATGTGTCGGTCGGGTGCAAGTTGCTTGAAGGATGGGACCAGTCATCTAGATGGCCTTTTTGGACATATGTGTATGAACTTTGTAAATGGAAGGAATGGATTGAAGTGAATGGCCTATACCCAATCCCCAGAAAAGCCCCACCCTTCGATTAGTGGATTTCCTACCTACGCAAGAAACCAAAACTCGAATCTTTTGAGAATGGACCGTTTTGTTAGATACCTAAGCTTAGTGGCGGAAGTTGCCATTGCTTCGATTAGGTGTGTTTGGTATGAGGGATTTGGAAGGGAGGGGAGGAAGGGAGAAGGATTTTAATTATTTCTCTTTGTTTGGCAACACATAAATTTTAAAAGGAGAGGAAAAATTTTAAAAAATTTTCCCTCCCTGCCCCCTCAACCTTCCTTCCAAAATTGGAAGGATTTGGAGAGAAAGAGTAATATTTTGTCATGTTGTGACTATTATATTCATATTTTAAATAAAATAAGAATAAAATTGTCTATGTTAAAATATTTTTCCCTTCTCTCTCCTCATGAACCAAACAAGGCAATATTAAAACTCCCCCCTCCCCTTCCTTTTTATAAATCCAAACAAGATAATATTAAAATCCTTCTACTTTCCTCTCCTCCCCTTCCCTCCATTAAAATCCCTCCCCTCCCTTTTAAATCTCATTTTCATCATTAGAATGACAGAAAAAAATTTTAGTTTGTTTTTCATTCTAATAATGAAAGATTTTTTGACTTAATCTTATTATTTCTGTTTGGCTCCTGAGAGTTTAAACTTCCCGGGGCCACAACACACACACGCACTTGATCTCAAGTTGGTGTTCCAGAAAAAGATGCTTTAATTCGTGTTCCATAATTCACTGTACGTTACTATCCCACTAGGCCACTAGTAGTATCACGCTCGGCCTTACCTAAGTTGTGAATCACCTTAAACAGTTCCTTACAACTTGGAATATATGTATGTAGGGGAATATCAGTCCCATTCCTATTATAGTGAAAAAGAAATTAAAACACACACACACACTCTACTGCAACTTGTGTGATTAGATAGATCAGCTTCCATGGATATTCGATGAGTATTATATAGAACTGTGTTTCGTGGTTAAACAAGCTGTGTATAATTATTGCATTAATTATTCTAGCTAATTATATTATTTATCTGCATCAGATTGTGTGAGAAATGATTAAGACAAATTAAATATTGGAATAATATGGTGCTCACCTCAGAAAAGGAGTGTGATAGACTTGGCGTTTTCCACTGCTAATGTAATGTTGAATCTCATGCTCATGAAGCTTTGAGGGGTCATTAGGGAGCTTGAGTTTTCTGTTTCTGAACGCAGCAATAGGGACTTGAATTATGCCTCTGAGAGGACTCTTGGTTGTCCTGGCTTTGTGGCGATACGTTGGGGTCCCTGCGTAAAATATCAGCAGGGATAATAATAGACCAACAGTTGGGATACCATAGCCTAGGCCCCATCCCAAGTTTTCTTGCACATAAACGAGGCCTGCTGTGGCGCTCAAAGCTCCCAGGAACGTGGTGAACATCCACCAGTTGAAGAATGAGGCCTTGAGTTCTTTCTCACTGGGATTAAAATCATCAAACTGATCAGCACCAAAAGTTGAAATGTTTGGTTTTGTCCCACCAGCCCCAATTGATATTATGTAGAGTGCTGAGTAAAAGAATGCAATCTGTGAAGGAGAAGCCTTGTCGCAGACTCCACTGGTGCAGTTTGGCCTCAAGCTCTTGAGGGATACAGCTACAGTCAGAAGAGTCATTCCCTGTACATGAAAGGGGGTAATTATAAGCTTGATGAATTCTAAACTTAACTGTCTAAACTCTAAATCCATGTTTTATGAAGTGACAAAATTGTTTCCTGATAAACTATAACGTAAATGGGATTAATATCGGTTCATTTTCATTAGTTTGGGCCTATATTAATGATATATTTGTCTAGTCCACACTGGCTGGGGGTACTTAACGTGAAATAAAGTCCGAACTGGTGTGGGTCTTCTTTTGGTTGGAAGATAGAATGGATTGATATGTAGATGCAATTTAGCAGAAGATTCTAAATCTACCACTCATCTCTGGGACGAGGAGTTCTTGGGCTTGGTTAATAGACCATATAGTTTATGTTCAGAAAATAAATATATAGCAGTTAGATTTTAGCTTAATTACCAAGACATAAATGAGAGACGACAGAGTGAAAGTCCAGAAGCGACCCAAGTAGAAATCTGCTATGAAGGCACCAAAAATCGGTGTTATCCACACAGATCCTGACCAGTTATTCACGTTCCTCACAGATGAGACAGTGTCTTCATGGAGTTGGGTTGTGAGATAAATGACCAAGTTGGAAGCAACTCCATAGAAAGCCATCCTTTCAAATGCTTCGTAGCCTTTAACAACACATATACACGAAAAAGGAGCAACCCAATAGTTAATACATGTGATGATAAAACCATATCAACATATTGGCAAATTTTCACGAGCTGGTCGATGAGGTTAAAAATAACAAAGTTAGCATACATACAGTTCAGACTTTTTGTTTAATATGAAAGGAAACTAAAGCCAAACACGCAAGGGAGTCAGACGACAGAAGAGCACGAGTGAAACTGGAAGTTATATAATTAAACTCTAAGGGTAGACATAGATTTTTCAGTTGGACGACACTGAACAAAACTAAACCTTCATAGTCTGAGAAAATACACTGAAAAAAGGAACAGAATATGAATAGAAAGATGCTGACCAACGAGGAAAGCGCAAGCCCTCCATTTGCCTGTCTTAGATGAAAGCGCAGGACGACCACGAAAGTCGATAGTGCCATCTCTGGTATACTCTGATGATTGGGGTTCCATTGAAGAAATTTCAAAGAAGAGAGAGTTAAAGGCAATGGAAGCTAAAGAGGGGGGAAATAATATGACTGATTAGGTTCTCAGGGTGTACAGATTTATATAAAGAGTGGAGCTATAATATAATAGAGCCAAAAGGTTCGATAAGATTAGATCATATATATGTTAAAAAGCGTGCAGCCAAAATAGAAGAACCACTGAGAGATACTTGGAATCTTCAACTTGATGATGATTAATGTTTATTAAACACAACATAAATGCAATGCTTTGTTTGTGGGCTTACTGTCCAACTGGCCAATGGAAGCTAAGGATTTAGCAACTCGTACCCACCGCCCTTTCTATCACTGCCTTGTCATTATATTTTGTCTCCCACTCCTCCTTAGCTTTGGGTCCATTTTAGTATTTATTTAATTTTTTTGGGTTGACTTTATGAAGCAAGTGCACATATAATACTACCATTGATACTTAACATAAGATCTAGTTTAATTTTTAATTTAGTTTTAAATATAAGACCCTAAATTCACTTTGTCTCTCATATTTATCTATTTTTTTTTAAAGTAGCTGTCCTTGTAGTAGTTGTAAATGTTAAAGATTCCATTAAATAGTAGTTCTAATTAATATATATAATTATCAAAGGTATTATATAAAAAAAATATCTATTTATTACAAATAATTAACTTAACAAACTTTATTAATTTACTCAAATTAGTTAATTAGCTCTTATATTAATAAGAGGAAGTAGTAGCATATTATCAATGTTTTACTTTTGATAGAGATTGACATACATATTTGCGATCGAGTTTTTTTCTCCTAGCTAGTAATATGAATACAATGTACATAACATCTGTATATGGTTCACGTTTACTTAGCTTTTTAGATAATTGAAGTTTTCATTCGAATATGATTATGTATATGGCCATCGATACTGACACTAAGTGGTAAATATTTTAAAAAAGCTTTAATTAAGAGTTTTTTTTTTTAGCGTCTCATCCTTTAATTTAACATACCATATATAATACAAAATAACAAATACTATCGTTGGAAGGCTTATATAAAAGTCGTTTCAATTTATTGCATACTTATTCTAAATAGCTGGCTATAAACACATGAACATGAGATATTGGGCTAGTTTAATTTAATATATTCAAGTTGAAGTGACGCTAATCCGATTAGACAAGTCTTTAAAATGTTTGTATAATGTCCCAAATTGTATATATATCGCTCAATCATTTGGGATGTGTCCTACCAATGGCTGGTGTATGTTACGTTATTCACTTTTTCCAAGTGGAAGTGTGGTAGTTCCTCTAATTTTGTTTTAAAAACTAAAAATTATATTAGGTACATATATATATGTCCCATCAATGACTAGTATTGTGACCAAAACAAACAGGTAGATATAATATTGATCAAGAAAATTTGTAGATTTTTTTGGGTTAATATAATCTTTAATTCCTCAGATTTGTTTTTATTTTGATTTTGATTGCTTAAATTTCAAATCATACGTTTTAGTTTCTCAAGAGTAAAATGATTCAAGTTTTTATTAGATTATAGAGAATAATGTTTTAAATAAAAAAAAACTTAAAAAACGAAAACTTATAATTTGAAGCTTAATAGACCAATATCAAAATGAGGACAAACATGAAGGATCAAAGTTTATATTAACACGATTTTTTTTTATACATCCACTATACAGTGTTATGATTCTTTAAACGCCTTAATTGTGATTAATTGAAAAGGGGAAGGCATGTCAAGCAAAGGATGCTTGAACCAGCACCGAAAACTCATCCACATTCATTCAGCTGTTCCAACTGCAACTTGCATAGTTCCTACTTGACGCCTCGGTTACCAGTCATAATGAGGAAACAAAATAACCATAAAAAAGAATAATAAAGATTATAGACTAGAGATGTACTCATACTACCTCCTCCAATCCTCATTAAGACTCAGTTAATTAATTTAAAAAAGTTAAAAAAGTTACTAAATTACAGCATATAATAAATGATCTTTTTAAAATATTTACATGTGTCATTAGATTATGTATCAATTTATAAGTGAAGTAAATTAGTTTTAAAAAAAATGATGAATATAAATAGTTTAAAGTGATTTAATAACTTTTTTAATCTTTCCAAATTAGTCAATTGGGTCTTATATTATGGACTAGAGGTAGTATTAAAATTATTTTCAGCTTCAAAATTATTTTGAAAATTGGCGGATCATTATTTTAAAATTAAAGTTTCACTGAACAAAAATTTTATAGTTCAGAAACATTAAATTGGTTTTTTGTAATTTCAGAATTTCGCAATGTAAACATCAATATAAATATTGATGTCTTAGAAGCGAAACTATGTATATCATGTCTCTTTGCAACCGAGGGGTGAAAATATCTGCATGTTTTATCCATTATGAGCATTTAATTCAGCTTGTTGCAATTGTGCTCCTACTTTGCTAGAAGTTTTAACTCCAGCATTATAAATTCATTGAGAGGGCACCAACAAACCAGATACAGCTGGTAGATGACTGAGTTCCTCAAATATAAAGTTTTGGGATTGAACACGTACATAAAAAATAACTTTGTTGAAAGAAGCAAAACTCATTTCGGCTATCTCTATGTCTTGAGAGGACTAGCCTCTAGCTATTTGTTGAGAGATATCATTCTAATCGGGAAATAAAATCATTGAGAGAGCTTCATTACCCTTGCAATCTTAATATCCGAATGATGTGACAATAAAAAAGATCTGCATGTCCTCATCATAAATGTTCTACTATATAGCTTTTCATTCAAGGAATCAATACAAGGAATGCATTGTACGTTATTAATAGATTGCGAAGGGAAACGAATAAAGAATAAGTTGTTGCATAACAGGAACGGCACATAAAGATAATACCTCTTATATATATCCAAAACCAAA
Organism: Neltuma alba; assembly: GCF_004799145.2. Classification (NCBI taxonomy): domain Eukaryota; kingdom Viridiplantae; phylum Streptophyta; class Magnoliopsida; order Fabales; family Fabaceae; genus Neltuma; species Neltuma alba. The sequence goes on along the minus strand of NW_021634782.1, from coordinate 11,861 downwards.
AGAGACAAGAAACGAAGCAAAGTATATATAAGACAAGCCTTATTTCCCCATCTATCAGCCTATTGGCGACGAGTTGTGCCTTGCCACTGAGATTACTTTTGGACATCGATCACTTTCACGTACAATATTGCCAAGCTACTGAAAGAAAACCCTCATGAGCAGGTTATTTGTTCTTTAAAACAAAGAACGATATATATAATAATTAACTAATAGAAGTTAATTTAATTTGTTGGATTGAACTGAATGATATTGACACTATTGTTGTCTCTTCTTGTGCTGGCCAATTGGATGAATGAGGCATTAGCATATTGATAGGAAAGTTCAGTGTCGACTCAAATTAACGATTCAAATCATCTGTGTTCTCCTTTTCCATCCTTTGGCGGGACACATTATATCTGAACATGTTTGATTGGTTGGTTCCCTGCGAATCATTATTATTTTTTAATTATTCTTTTCACTGACGATAATCGTTATCTCTAAAAAGGGCTTGATGATATATAGCGTTTTGTATGGTAAGATTCATACAGCCAAGTGCAATTATGGGTTAGATTGAGACATGGAGTTTATTGGCCAGCTCGCGCACAACGGCAAGGTAACGGGGAAGAGAAAGTCAATTACAATGAAATTAATCTCATGTATGTTTTTCTCAAAGAAATGTCACTCCATATTTTACATATCGATTTTACACTAAAACATAAGTTGAAGACTTGTGTGTGTATGTGTGTGTGTGAGTGAGTGTAATCAAATCAAATAAAAAGGTTAATACATAAGAACTAAGAAGTGTTTGATAAGTGTCGTGTCATAAGATTGATAAAAGTAAAATAGGCAACTGAAATTATAGGTTAAAATGATGAGAAGTCGAATTATTGGTCGGTTCATCCACAAATTGCAAAGGTAGCTATTTCGGAGAAGGAAGAACGGAGGAAGGAACATTTTTGGGTTTGGTTGGGAGGGTAGGAAGAAAGAAAGAAGATATAATGATAAGATTTGAGGTGGAAACAAAAGTAAATTAAAGCAAGAATGGGCCGGCCAGAAAGAAAGCAGAGGAAACAAGTTGTCGTGAGTGGACCACTTTCATAGGCATTCATACAGTCAACTCTTTTTTCCAATTCAATCATATTCAAATAATAATTATAAATACTACTGTCTCGATGCTAGGTGCTAAAAAAATAAAAAAAATTAGTTAAATTAATTATTTGTAATAAATATATATTGATTTTTTTTAAAATTACTCTTGAGTGGAGATTTTTGAGAACACATAATAAAATTAAGAAACAAAATAGATTAAAATATTATATTTATGACCGTTGATTAACTTTTATATTTAAAATCAGAGGTAACATATTGTATTTTACAATTGAAATTTCTCACCTGTCTTTCAGATATGGTTAATTTAGTCTAAGAGGAGCAAGAGCAATTTTTTCCTTTTAAGAAAACACAATATTATGGAATACAACGGGCCCTTTATTGCCTTAATTCATTAAATCTTTCCCATCTAGACAAGGATTATGAGACGCTTGGATATTTCATATTACTCCTTTACCCGATCTTTAACTTCAAAGTTCAGATTCTTCTCCTGGGGTGGGGGGTGATGTGGAGAGTAGTTTCTAGAACAAAAAATTGACACTTTTTAATAGGAATAATGTTCAGTTCTGATTTAAAAAAAAAAAAGCATATTCCAATGTAAGAGTGCACATGGACAGGGTTGGACTCCTGCCCGATGCCTTGCCCGAAGTAAGAGCGGGCTGCAACCTGACCATAGATGCCCTAACCATTTTGGACAGGGCATGGGCAAGGCTGAACAGGGCGGGTTTCATTACCCAAAGAGTGATGCCTTGCCCTCATGTTATGGGCAAAAAATTTTTATCCACACCTAAAAATTACATCTTATAATTCTACATTTTGACACATTAAAATCATTCAGAAATAATCCAAATCAAGTAAAATCATCCAAAACAGACGGGGTGTTTGAAGAGGGGTTGACGCAGCTTAAGACCTTCCACCAACAGTCGGGGATGGTAATGTAATAGAAGTTTCATCATCGATTGCAGCTGCAGTATCATATAATTCAACAAACCATTTTTTAAAAATATATCAATACATAAATAGCAAGAAATTTGAAATGAATCGAAGCAGAATCATAGCAAGAAATTTGAAATGATACAATAATACTGATATAAAGTACAACTCACAATATACCATTTGATATAATTGATTCATTTCAGATGACTCTGTTATTCCAAATACTAAAAATAAACCCACGATGAAACAGATGAAACGATGAAACCCATTTGATATAAGAAAATGACTGAACAAGTGAATAAAAAAACGATGAAATAGAGTGCAATAAACTAAACCCACGATGAAACAGATTGAATCTAGAGTGCAATAAACTAAAACGATTATAGCAAAATTCAGAGTTGCATTTGAGTAAATTCATCACATGAGGATTAGGCAAAACAGAAAACAACAAAAGGAATTCAAAATTGGTATGCAAATTGGACCAAGACTGATAATATAACTCTGCAATTGGTATGCAAAATTCCAAATTAGGCAAGTGAAATAGAATTCAAAATTGTAAACAGACAAACCCAACAAGCAAATCAATATGGAAAAATAGCACAACTAAAATAGAAATGAAAACTGACCTGAGATGGGAGAGACGGACTGGTTGGCTTGCGCCTTCCTGTTTCACTGTCACTAGTCGAAGTGAAGACTAGATCCTAGTGAGGAGTCGATCATGGTGAGTTGAGGGAGACCGAGGGCTTGTAGAATTTCTGAATGGTTTTCCACCATATGACGACGGAGGGTTGGGTTGTGGAGGGATTGGAGGAGGAGAGGGAGGTGATGAAATAGGTGACGGAGAGAACTTACTGTACCAGATGAGGTGGACAGAGATGGGGCCAAAAAGGAGAGGCTGCTTGTGGTACTGGAACTTGAAGTTCTGGGATGATTGGGAGAGAGTTCTATAGGCAAAACTAAAGTGGAAGAGTTGCAAAACTCAGGGACCAAACTGAGGCGAAACTGAGGCGTGAGTTGTGACCGAACTGATAGAGATTAGAGAGACCGTGACTTTCAGGGAGACGGGAGGCCGACACTGTGAGAGGGAGACCAAGCGGAAGTCGTGAATGGGGGGGAAGGGGAAGGGGAAGGGGGCGGCTAGGGTTGGGAAGTAATTTGAAAGAATTAAAATAAAAAATAAAAACTGAAAATATAAATATACTTATATTATATTACATATTATCATAATATATAATTATAAATATCCCGGGCAGGGCAAGGTATCTGCCCATGCCCCGGCCCTGCCTGTGATCAGCCCTAACCAGAAGTGTTTTTTTTTTTTCGAGTTTCAATTTTTCAGGTTGGGTAGGATTTTTTTTTCCCCTAAGCTCGGGTGGACACACCAGGCCAACGAGCACTGTGAACACCTCTATTCCAATGTATCAATGAATGAGATAAGTTAACTTTGGCATCATTTTCCCTCTGTTTCTTTCCTTCTCTCCTCATTTCGTCGTACGAAAACACATGGCAGAAGGAATTGTCGCAGATCCCTCAGAAGAACATCATCTACTGCAACTTCGCAACGAGAATAAATAGTGCCAAATACATAACCCAAATCCTGGAATCAGACCAAGACATGTAGCAGCTTGTTAAACACAGAGACAAATCAAAAGACATGGAAGAAGCCAAATAAAATAGAGAATAGTCAAATGATGAGCTAGCCACAGAGGCAGCCTTCAGAGGGTGACAGGGCGTAGAAACAATAAATGGCAGAAGATACTTAGATGGATATGCTTAGAAGCAATACAGGAATTGCTTGCTGTGTTCTGAAGCAAGTCTTCGACAGTAAACTCACAGAAATGGGCTCACACATAGGTTCTGTTGGAACAGATTCATCTCTTCATGAAAAAAGGATAAGGGATGATCAGGATGAATTTATGAAACGTGCAAGGTTTTACTACCTCCGGTCCTTAATATAAGACCCTATTTGACTTTTATTTTAGTCCTAAATGTAAGACTACAATCCACTTTGTCCCTTATATTTATACATTTTTTTCCAAAATAGCCCTTCTAATAATGATAGTTCTAGTTAATACACTTGATTAGCAAGGATATTTTGGGAAAGACAACACATATTTAGGACAAATAACTAACTCAACTTATTTCCTTAATCTCCTCAAATTAATCAACTGACTCTTATAACTAGGACCAGACGTAGTATATAGAGAAAGCAAATCAGCATGCCAGTTTCAGGATTCTCATCCTGGCTATATACCACCTGCTAGCTGAACCTCTTTCATTAGATATTTTTCTGTTAATAAACTTCTGAGTTAGCTAGTTATGAGCAATACATGAAATTTTAACCCCCGTTTTTTTTGTCTCTCCTAAAGTTTGTACTCCTTTCTTCTAAAACAATATTTAATGCCCTCACCAGGGCAATTAATACTCCTTTCTTGCTTGTATTTGTTTGTGGATTGGTCGTGTCCATATATATATATATATATATATATATATAGTTCATGGTTAAAAGAAAATATACTCATTTCAACCGTAGGATAAAAAAGATTGGCGGAGTGAGCCTCCTTTAAATACTCTACTAAACTCCTCTTGCTCTTAATATAAGACCCATTTAACTAATTTGATTAGATTAAGAAAGTTATGTAAGTTAGTTGATTATAAGAAAAGTGACACATTTTTCCTAAAACACCATAATCATCTTTCTTAATACCCCCTCTCCCTCTTCTACTTAATTATGGTTGAGAAAGTATTTATAAGGGTAATTTAAAGAAAATTGATAAATATGATAAATAGGTATTATATTTAGGATTAAAACTAACTCAATAATTAGGTCCTATATCAAGAACCGGAGAAGTACAGATAGTGCAAAATCTGCGGGTTTCTTACATCATGATTTTGTCATGGGTATGACAATAATGTTTCTGAAGTGGAGGATCTTTGAATTATATTTGGGGATTCAAATTTTGATAACTTATACAAATTTAAATAAATTCGTGAGTTAAAATTTGATCTGAAAAATTTAAAATTATAGTGACGGTGAATTGAAAATATATATATATATATATATAAAATAAAGAGAAACCAAACTCTGGTATTCCGTCTATCTCTAAATATAGGTCCCAATTTTTAGTTTTCCCCCCTCTAAATACAATGCATATTTCTTTTAATCAAAGTTGTCAAACTCACGAGTTTAAATAAACTCGTGATAATGATATAAACTCAGATTATAAATTCATAAGAGTTTACTTTTATTAATAAACTGGTATTAAAAGTATATAATCAAATAATTAATATATAAAAAATGAGAACAATTTCATTTAAATATATTTTAAATTTAAATAATTAAAATTATATTCATCAATGTTCATAATTTATCACATTCAACAAAGAAATTTTTATAAAATTCATATATAAAGTCACTAAATATAATCAAATTCAAAAATTTAGCATGAGTTTAAGAATAAATTAACACAATTTTGTAAGTTAAAAACGTAAAAATAGTAAACTCGGTAAATAAACTCGTAAGTTTAATCAAGTTTACAATTATCACAAGTTTAAGAGTGAATCGACATGATTTTGTTAGCTGAAAACGTAAAAACGTTAAACTCGGAGAGTCAACTCGCAAGTTTAACCATAGCGCTTTTAATATTTTCTTAGTGTATATGAAATCTAAATTACGCATCCCATTCTTTTTCTGACAACAATAATAATAATAAAATTAAAAAACCAACTTTTAGAGATCACATAGATTTTTATAAATATTTTGTTAGCGTATATTAATTTTTTAAATTAAGACTTATATAAGAGATGAAGCGAATATAAGAATGCCAAGTAATGCTTATGATGCAAGTTGTTTTATTGGGGGGGGGGTGAAAAGTGAAAAGCTTATGTTAGTTGCATTTACGTGTGTGTTTATATTTGTTGAAACAGAATTGACTTCCCCGCTATTGGAAATTCACAATCTGTTGGCCATTATTCACAGTGAAGTTCCTCTCAATCAACTTTTGAGACTGCCTTCATTAAAAAAGTTCATTTAACTTTTTACGCAATTGGATGTTGCTCCTTTGACATGACACTGTTTCGGCCGCACATAGCTCCAAAGCAAATAAACTTTGAATCTTGAAAATATCCATCCATATGGTTACTATATTTTTAACTATTTAAAGTATCCATCCATATATATTAAAAAATAAAATTACACATTTTTTGAAATTTATGAACTAAAATTTTAAATAATTAAAATTACAGAGTTGAATTATAGAATTAAAATTAAAAGATTGAGTTTCAACTAAATTAAAATTAATGAGATTAAATCGTATCAAAACAAAATTTAGCAACTAAATCTCAAACAGAGTATAAATTGTAAAAACTAATTTTGTTTATAGGTTAAGTGTTAAAAAATACTCATAAACTTATGCTAAAAATTCACCAAATACCATATAATTTTTTAATAAAAGTATTAGAATATCACGGGTATTTTTAATATTTTCATTAAAAATATAGCGGGTTTCACCATTAAAAGTAACTGACGTTTTCTTAATTTAATGGCTTCATCATTGTTGGGCTGTTTTTGAACTTACCTTAGTAAATTTAAGCGCAAAAAAAAAAAAATTTATAGCCTTGGGTGAAATTTTTTTATATAAGTTTATGATATTTTTAACCCTTACTCCTCTTAATATTTCTTCCCACCTTTTTGTTGGGAAATTCATGCATGTGCAGCTTTACATGAAAGCTAAGACACGTGCTGAAGTGTATCAATCATTTACCCATGTTAGGAAATTGCTGTGCCCACCACTTCTTTTAATCCACAGATTGCATCTTCCAATTAAAGAATGTAGATTAAGGGGCTGAGAAGAGAGGAGTTATATTATTAAAAATTCCGTGGTCAAGGACGGCCATTGAGAGTAAGTGAGAATCAACTATCTAGTATAAATCCATTGGCTCGCTGAACCTCATGCCTCCTGTGTCAGTGAAAAGAAAGAAGGGATTTTGACAATAAAGCACATACATGGTCTGAGCTGAACTGAACGCACCTGCCACCCACAAAGAAAACCAGCCAAGGGAGAAGCCTCTGGTTTTGGGGGCTTTCAGTGTTCCCCTGCCCTCTGTAACACACTCTCAATGAACCCTGGGGCTATACCCAGCATCAACGGTCTGTTCTATAAATAATCAATCTCCCCCTTGCATGCCACTTCACCAAACTCCCACTCGTCGCCTCTCATTCGCAATTCTTCGAACACCTTCCGGACATTTACAGCACACAAGCCAAAATGTCAGTTCATTCCTGGGTCTCTGAACACAAGCTCGCTTCCATTGGTATGTCATCTTACATTCACGACCCTTCTGTCTTTCTCCTTCTGTCTCAGTGAAGGAAATTACATAACTTACTCATGGGGATGTTGATTGGAACTGCAGGGGCGGTATGGGCCGCAGGAATAGGGGCATCCTTCCTGGCTAACTCTCGCAAAACCTCTGCTATGAAACCTAGCCTCAGACTTATTCATGCCAGGTAACATTTTGGTGGGGCTCTTATGCTCTGTTAACTTTTAACTAATTTCTTTGATGAAATTAATTTTGGGTTGGTTTGGTTTTGGATGTAGGATGCATGCTCAGGCATTAACACTGGCTGTGCTCTCCAGTGCTGCCGCTTATCACTACTATGAGAATCGTCTTTCTTCTGATGCTCGGCCACCAAAACCACAGGCGGAGACTGCTCGTTCTGATATCAGAAAGTTGGTCGAATGGGAGCTCCTTTCTCCTTTCTAATCCAAGGCTCTATCTCATCATCGCCCTAATAATTTCACATGTGATTTTTGTATGGTTGTTGCTTTTGTTATCTTATAAGTTATCACTATCAGTCTGCATGGATTCTGGATATGCAGTGGAAACCCCCCCCCCCCCTCTTCTTATAATGCAGATACAATTTTCTCGCAAGTTTTGCTCTTCTCTTCAGCCTAAAACATAATTACCTCATTGAACCTAATTAAGTGTTCTTGTGATTGAATTTCGCCACGGGCATTTGAATATATATATATATATATATATATATATATTACACACACAAACAGAACCGAGTCAGGTACTCATCTCCAGACTCCAAAGCTTATCCTCTTTGAACCGTCAAGATATGATCTCCAGATTTAATATTTTCAATTTTTAATTTTTTAAAATAATTATTTTAATAAGTATAGAATGTAAAATGAAAGTAATCTTTTTACTATCGCTTTATTAAAAATGCTTTTATTTATTTAAAGATAACTAATTAAAAACATTTCATTTAGATTATTCAGGTCAAATCTAGATGATTTAAAATTCTAAATGGGATGAGTTGTCAATGCTATGAGCACCGTTCTCATGAGAGTACACAAGAGAGGGAAAATCCAAATATCTTAAAATTCAATGTAGAAGGTTTATACCTTATAGCCTAGTAGGCTTACCGTACTAGAAGCTCATATTAATTTTGTTGTAAAAGCAAGGTGGTCTAATTATGCGTTTGAAAAGATTCTTTTTGCACTTTAAAATATTAAAAAAAAAAAAAAAAAGATCGATGAGTAGTGAAATAATTGACTCTAATTATTTTATTTTTCTGGTCACAGGTTTTATTTGAAATTCAAAGTATAAGGTTTGTACGTTATACCCTTACTAGTTCCTTTGTTTTTGTTTTTTTTCCCCTCTTTTGGCATCGGACTAGTTCCTCTGTTTAGCTCAACCATTTATTGTAGAGTTCTTATATAATTTCTGTGAAATTATTTTTATTTTTGAAAAAAAATATTGTGTAGATCAATACATAATATTTAAAAGAGCAAGGATTAATTAAGCAAATGATGGGCTAGGTTTTTCCTATCGTCCAATTTTTCATTAACTTTTTTCCCCTGGCTAACCAATTTCTCAACTGGATTCAATATTGTTGGACACCTGGGGGATGATCCATAGAGATATTATTGATCCATGCATGCATGCTATCGGTCCCTTTTTTTTTTGAAAAAAAAGAAAAGAATAAGAGCGTGTTTGGTTGATCTAATTATTCCCTCAAATGAGAATTAACTATCCAGGTTGGCCTTGTTCAAAGACCTCATTGTGATATGAATACTGAATATATAAATAAGGCTTAATCAATGCTTTATTATTGGATCCCAAAATTATTAACAAATGGACACAGAAGTTGTTAAAGATAGATGGATATATAATGGTTTCCTTGCAAATTTGTGCTGTGAAAGTGGTTGCAAAGTCTTCTTCCAAACTGTCTGATTCCTTCTTCTATATATTCCTCTCTGCTTTCTTAACAACTTTTCTCCATCACTACTCTAAAAAGATGCACTACCAAACTTCTTAACTGCTTTCTCTTTTCTCGTACCCCAGTCTGCCCTCTCCCTCCATCATCTCAGGCTAAGAAATTGAAAGTGAGGGGTAGTTTGGACATTTCAGATGACTTCCAAACTAAAATATTCAGACGATGCATACAGGATAATCATGATTGTGTCCGTGTAAAAGGATAATGAGTTGGGAAATCACAAGTTCCTAACAGAAACAATATTGGAAATAAATATTATATATATTGTGTTTGCAGATTCAGAACTAGAACTTCCATTTCTTCAGGTTTTAAGAAACAGCAAGGAAAGAAGAAGCAGGAGAAGAAGAAAAGTGATCAGAGATGGATTGCTGTGTATGCACAACAATGCCATTGACATTAAGGCCACCCAGGAATACCATATGTGGGGCCTGCTATGAAGGAGCCAGGAGCATTCTTAATATGATGAACAAGCTTGAATCTGATGAAACAATGGATAATCCTAACGCCTCTCCAGCTTCACCCTCCCATAATTCGAGTAAGGCAAGCTCTTTTCTTCACGCCTTATATTTTGCTTACAACTAAGTCCATCGCTTTCAGTTGTTCAATTTTACATCATGATGAGGTTTCCACAAACCTTGTTATAATCGAATACTGTCATAATTTCTGCAATGATTTAAATCAATTGCTAAGTCAGAATGAGATTATTATTTGTGGTGCGCAGTCACTTTCGACATTTAAAAGATGGTATACGCAGCAGTTGGATCAGATGAATGAACATAAACATCAATTAGCCTTCCTTGAAAGCTTTGTTGATGCATTTAGATCACAAACCCACACTGATATAACTGTCACTCCTGGCAACCATGGCCCTCCAATACCTTCCCATAAAGCAGTTCTGGTGAGTACATACATGCAGACACACACATATGTTTAGGTTCATGAATTGGTGGTGGGTAATTATATTTTGCACTTGATGATGTTACAGGCGACAAGGTCAGAGGTCTTCAAGAACATTTTAGACTCAGATGAATGCAAAGCGAATGCAAAGCTAGAGAGTCTTCTGGAGTTTCTCTACAGAGGGAACTTGGGTCCAGAGAAAATGGGGAAGCATGTATTTGCTTTGTCATTGGCAGCTGATAATATGGGATTGCTTATTTACAGAACCCATGCGAGCAGCATATGCTGAATTCGCTAAGCATCTCTAATGTCCTGATGTATTGGAGATTGCAGACACCTGTTCCAACCAGAAGTTGAAGGACACTGCTATGAAGTTCTCAGTTGAAAACATTCAGGAGATAGTTTTGTCCTCAAGATGAAGTCTTGTGCACAGAAGCCCTCATCTAACGGTGCAACTTTCCAGGGAATCATTGAAGGCTGTCAATGTCAAATGATGATCGTCTCAGCTCATCACACTTCATAATTTGTTCGGTTTTCCTTTTGGAAAAATTTCGTTCAGCAAGAACTGTATGGAAGACTCTTTATTGCTTTGGATGATTTTTTCCTTCCCTCAAAAATGCCCGAGTTATGTGGAGTTTTAAAGGCAAATCGCTTTTGGCACTATTCAAGATTATAATTTTCAAATAAAAGACTACAATATTATAGATGATGCCGGAGATTATTCCTCTTTGGGCGGCTTAGAGTAAAGGTATATCGTTTACGGCACCCAATGAGTGACGTCTACTGATCATTGAAGAAAAATGAGTCAATCTCGAAGATTCATCTTTAGAAGAACATTACAATAAAAATGTTTGCTGCAGCTTTATACAAATAATTCTGTCCAGAGCAACACTATCATTCCCTATCCATACATAGAAATGCCACGAAGCTACCCTGAATAGTGGCTTAAGGCATACATATAAATTACAACGAAACACTAGATTCATTCTATTTGGCCTTCAGAAATCTGAATACCTAAAACAACAAAATGAAGAGGTAAAGTTGGGGAAAAACAAGTAAATGTTGTCAAAGGGCATCATGCATTCTTTTGAGAATGTCCTAACATATGGCAACGACCACACTGAACAACTCTTGGGACGTTTGAAGTTCTCCACCCTAAGGACCTTCTTTTTAGGCCTCCCAGGTGGTCTACGAGTTTTTGGTGGTCGTATTATGATGTCCACCTTGGCACCTCCACCTTCTGCTCCTTCCCCAAGTTCTCTCCATTGACTCTTGTCCGGAATAGGATTTATCATCTGCGAATAGGTCACTCTGTAACTTTTTACTGTGAAGCAAGGTTCGGCAAAAAGATGAGCATTGTGCCCACAAGAAATAAGTGCTGCAGCAGCATGTGCACAAGGTAAACCATACAGCTGCCAACGCGACAAGAACACACTCGACTTCTTATATCCACAATATTCGTCCTCTCTGTAGACACAATCTCAAACTCAACTTCATTAGCTCGGAGCACTTGATAGCAGTGAGCATCAGCAAGTGCTTCCAAAATCCGCTTCTCAGCAGATGGTACAAGCATCGATGTCCACCTCATTCCCATATCTTGGCGTTCATTAAACCAAGATGCAATCTGCTGGCGAATGTGTTCCATCATCTGCAC
>NW_021634781.1:0-55714 GCF_004799145.2 Neltuma alba | reverse complement strand
GAGTGACTCTGATTCCGATGAATTAAAGGAAGGTTCTTAGAAGACTTAATTTGCCTCCGTGCTCTAAAAAGGTGAGTTTATCCCACTCTCTCGTGGCTGTCCTACCACTTGCTTTATTTGTGCCATGTTGTGTATGAAAACTTATAAAGATTGATATATTTCTTCCTTCCTTATTTAATTATGTTGGTTTGGTAGAGTGCCTTATTGAACTCAACTGTAATGCTATCATCATCAAGCCGGGGCTTCAAAGGACATATTCCTTCCTACTTAGTTGTATGTGTTTTGAGTCTGGTTTTATGAGAATTCAATTTTAATTCAGATTGGGGAACCTAATTGTCAAGTTTTAAATCTGATAAAGAATCTCCAGTTTTTATTTGTCCTATATGTGTTACACTGTTATCCTGCACAAAATTAAATTTGTAGTTCTTTATGGTCCTCTTCGGTTGGACTTCAATTATTTTAACAGCAATTTGAGTTGTCAAACTTAAATGTAATATGCTTAACTCATTGTATAATCCGCACTCCTTAAACCCTTTTTTAAAAAGAAATAATAATGTTAGAAAGGCTAGATATTCTTTAGGTTTTAATATTGCTGGGAAGGATACATGTTTTCTACTTTTAGACTTGTTTGCTTAGTGGAATATGTATATAATAATAGATCTAGTTTCTTTCACTGAAACTATAATGATATACGATTATGATATCAATAGGCCTTTCACTTTGTCACCCGATGTAAGGGAAAAGAAATACTTATCAAGATGTTGTGAATGTGTCCTATATTATTCTTAAATTGACATATCAGATTGATGGGGTTTATCTTCTTTGTCTTAAGATCCAGAAATTTATTAGCTGTAACTAGGAATATCAGTTCCCGCTGAGTTAATTCCCTAAGATTTCATGCTTGGAAAGATGAGATGTAATTAAGATTGTCAAGATTCTCAGATCTTTTTTCAATCCCTTTGAATGCTATTTTCTGTTTTCAGCATTCTTTATATTGATGATGGTTATAAGAGGTACAAGTGCTAGTAACATCTATTTGATTGATGACATCAAAGACCAGGGCATTAGCGATAGTTGATTTAATCAATTTATTTGCCTTTTGTCCATTTCTGGATTCATTCTCCATTAAACCTTGTTCACATTGTGACTTGGCATTGTAAGCTTGGAAGTTGATTTGCTTTTATTTGAGTTGAAATTTCTTGGTCATTGAGGAGGTTGTAAGGTTTTGGTTTGGATCATTAGGGAAGGGAAGAATGCAAGACCATGAGCATAGAGAAAGATTATTTTCTTAGGTTCTGTGGATAATTTTTGTGTGCTGATATGTGATGCTTCAATTCATAACAGACCTACCATCTTCGTTAAGTTGTGACATTATTTGTTTTCAGGAGATCGAACTGGCTTCCTGAAATATAACTTGTTTCTCAGAAATAGGCCAGATGTAGTGTTTGATATTTTATAACTCAGCATTATATTACCTCCAATTTTTAATATAAAAGCTAGTTGACTAATCTGAGTTTATTTAGAAAATTAATTATGTTAGTTATTTGTAATAAATATATGTTGTCTTTCTTAAAATTTCTTTGTCAATCAAATATATTGGCTAAAACTGTCATTATTGCAAGGACTATCTTGGGGGGGAAAAAAGATAAATATGAGAGATAAAGTAAATTTAAGTCTTATATATAGGATCAAAATACAAGTCGAACGAGTTCTTATATGAAGGACCAGAGGTAATATTAACATTTGACTAAATCGTTAAAGGAAGTTTCCTCACATATTTGAGTTTAGACGGCAAATGTGCATGTGCTAGAAATCCTCTCTCAATTCTTCTTTCAGGTTTTTAATTTTTTTCGCGTACTGCCCTTTCCAAAAGATTAATTTTTTTTTTTTTTCTGTCTTGCTTTTCAGGTGTGCTTGGTGTGACTCTGCCGCCATGGAAGATGTTCCTGTAACTTGGTGTTTGACTTCTAATTGTTTTTTTTCTGAGTTGTGCATGATTTCCTCCTAAATGTTCTTTTATGGCGAAAGAAGAAAGAACGGATCTTACGTGAAGATGTTTGCTAATTGATTTTTTTCAACAAACGTATGATTGATGGATATTCCTAACAACTTAAATTCTCTTTATTAACATTTCAGGCAGATTCATCGGTTTTGATTGAACAATCTAACATTATGAAAACTTCTCAGGTAGATGTAATCTATAAAAAAGTTCACGGTAGCATATGATGTTCCACTGTGAAGTGAATTTAGGAGGTATTGCAAAGTTCAATTGGGACCCAATGGAAGATCCACCAAAGTGTCAGTTTCTGGGCAGTCCTTTTTTTTTTTTTTAGTTGTGTGAACAATCTCATATTTGCACATCAACACCAAAAAATAACTTATCCACCCACATGAAATGTTTGAAAAAAATTCGGCGGCCATAGCAAATGTTTCCACCAAATGTTTATCATTCAGCGTGAAACTTCGTCTTATACTTCATTACGAACTAGTTCATTTTAAATGATATTGAAAAGCGAGAGTTGTGTTTGGTAAGACATAGAAGACCATTTTTGGAGAAATGATGAGGGGGTTTATCAGACAAGTGTGCGTTTTAATTTTGTTTGGCTGTATCTTTTTGTGAGATAATTAAACATTATCTTCACTCAATAATAAAAATTATGATGAAAAGTAACTTGGAAGAATTTCATTAAAAAAAAAAAGCTTAAAATTACTTAAATTTTGAATAAAAATTGTAAAAAGAAAAAATTGCGTTGTTATTTGCAAAATTCAATAACGTTATTAAGAATTTAAAATATTGTTAACAAATTTAATTTAGGGTTTCATAATCTTATGGCCTGTTTGGTTCATGGGATCAATGGGCATGTAATGGAATGTAATAATTGGGAATGTAATGTAATGTAATGATGATTACAGTAAAGTTGTTTGATACAATATTAAAAATGATGAAATTAAATTTATTATTTATATTTAATTAAATACAAATAAAATCAAAATTACAAAAATGCCCTTACACAAATAAAATTTTTCGTTGATTTACTGCTTCCTTCGTCTTGCTCGTCTACTGGCACAATACTAACTCATCATTGTTGGCCTTCATTCATCTTCATCCTTTCTCTTCCAGAACGATCATTCCTCACCCCACATGTTCTTTTCATTCCAGGTGCGTCACATGAGTAGAATCACCACTCCCACAAGTTAGAAACAAAAACCATCCCCCTTCCAAAAAAATCCTCACCCCTGACTTCTTTCACGTCCAAGTGCATCGTCCCTCCCTCTCCGATTAGCTTCATTGTTAGATGATTAAAGTCTCACCAACCTTCCTCACTGCCAATATCTCTTGCACAAGATTAGATCTACGTTCACCATTGGACGTCTAGATTCTCATCACGACTACACCTAATGCTCTGTTATGCTTTTGCCTTTTGTTCTAACCCTACCTCCATCCCTCTCTTCTACTTCCACCATAGCCCATGATTCTTGGCAATGAGGATTTCCTCCTTTGCCTCATCTTCATCATCTCCAGTGAAGATTATTCCAGTCGCATTTTCATTGCTTGTATCTTTGTTTTCATATTTTTGTTTTTGCTTTTTGTTAGCACTGGTTCATTTTTCATTTTCATCGTCATGATGATGAAGTGAACAGGAAGATGAAGTTGTTCACTTGATGAAGGGGTGCCCTCGACATAGGGAAGGCCACTGGTGGAGGAGGCTTGGTAGTGGTCAATGAAGATGATGAAGAAGACAAGGGCAAATATTGTCTTTTTTGGATTACAACATGTTGTAATCCCCATTCTTTACTATTATGGATGTAATCTCTATTACCTTATATGAAGTAACTATGATGCATCTTGTAATCCTCTTTACCACCTAAATGTGCTAACCAAACGCTTGAAAGAGGCTATTGGATCAGGATTACAAGGAATACTAATGCAATACATCAAACCAAACGGGCACTTAAGCTTTTGCCTTCCTTTGCATTTGAAGGTTTGGGATCAGTTGCATTTGAAGATTGGGATCAAATTATGAAGATGACCCACATAGAATGTCCAAAAAGAGAATTATAGTTAGGTCCAAAAAAAAATTACAAAACAAATTTTAGAAGTTGTTATTTTTTATTCTAAAACTTTTCATTACATATTATTTAGGTTGTTATTGAGATTTTTTAAAAATTATTTTTCTTTTTAGAGACCTTATTGTAATTTTTCCTTATCTAAAAACATCATGTCACCAAGTCACTATGTAATTAACTACTACTATTTCTAGTCCTTAATATAAGAATTTTTTGGGAATTAGATTCGCTTTAAATATATAAACTTAATCTACTTTATTTATCAAATTTATAATTTATTCTCTAAAACATTCTTGTTGATTATATATATTAAAGGGATTTTCAACTAAGGGTAGTCATGATTAAAAAAATACTTTAAATTATTAAAAAGATATTTTTAAAAAATTAATTCATATTTATTACAAATAACTAATAATTAAATTATTTAAGTAGTTTTTATATTAAATACAGAAAATAGTAATAGATAATGATTGGCCTAAGGCTGCTAAGGAGCACTAGCGACTAGAGGCTACCCAAGAACATTAATTTAGTAATGATTGTGTAGTGTTTCTTATATATTTTTATTTTAAATGATAGAGCAACAAATAGATCCAATTAGAAAGTTGACGTGAATGAAATAAAACAAGCAAGAAGTTTCTCGGCGCAATTAGAGGACTCTCCTTGGTCATAAATCATAATCAAATCCAATCCATCTAAATTATATTATATATTATAGAGGCCAATAGAACTCAAAAGAACCTTGGTGTTGACGTCAACAACAAAGAAACAAATATTTTGTTAAAGAAAGTTTTTGTTTTTTTGCCTTTTGGAGTGCTCTGTTTGCCGCATCATACATTAATAACTGCTAAACCATAATTTGTGAAGTACAGGAATTAACTTTGCAAACGGTAGAAACAGTAGGGACAGGTTTGAATTTTTCAGAATATAAGGACTTTTTTTTTTACAAGAGAATTGTAAATTATTCGAACTAAATTAATTTATTTTCTATGTTTGTGTGTATATATAGATAAGGAGGAGGGCTTCCCCAATCTCACCAACGCTCACACTCCATCTTCTTCTACAGTCATTTTTTTGGGAATGAAATGGAGGGATACACACAGGAAGAGAGAGAAACAGAAGCAGCAATTTATCCATCCGAATCAAAATGCTTCATGCTAAAGGAGGGTCAGTGGTTCTCTAGTCTTCTTTATGTCCCAATGATGATGATCAAATTTGATATGAGAATTACATGTAAAGTAGGAGTTGAATCCTTACCGTGATGATGTTCACTTGTTTTTGAGCTTTCCCGTCTGCGTTCGCTTTCAGAGACAATTAAACAATTAAACACTCCTATCTGACGTTTACGTGGTTGAGTTTGACTCAAATTCGGATCCATTTGATAAAATAACAGTACACAGACTCGCTCCTTTCTTTATTCTTTCTCCTCGCTAATAGACAATTCGACACTTGGATTTCGACTGCCAGTTAGCCATGTGTTATTATCAGCATCGTCATCTTCGTTATTATTATTATTTTCTGTGTCATTAATTTTTTTTTTCAAACTGCATGATTCTTCCCTGCATTATGCTAGAAATTGAAACAGTATATTTCTCTGAACACAGTGAAGATCAAGGAAAGCTTGGAATCGGAAGAAAGTGAAATGGAAGAAAACGTAGAGCCACTGATTTCGCAAGAGCAGAGACACCCATCTTCTATTATCACTAATTTATACGTTGGCCACTTTTTAGCCAGATGGGGTGCCAGGTTCTTCTCAAGTCTCTACTTTTTGTTGCTTTCTTCTAGGTTGTGCGTTAGTTTAATTACTCTTTTTGATGGTCCTGGATCTTGGCTTTCATATGCATAAAGTTTCATTTTTTTTTACCCCCAAGAAAAAGTCTTTTCTCAAGATTTGTCTCTTCTTATTTTACCCAAAAAGGAAGATTGAAACCGTGGTAAAAAGTTGTTTTTGTCTTCTTCTCAATTATTTTCACGGGGAAGGCGTCCTGTCCACTTCGGTTTTCTGGTATTTGACTGCCTTCAACTTTAGCACGAATTTGAAGATCATTTTCTTTTAGGATTTGATGCTCCTAGGCCTTTTCTTTTGAAGTATTTTCATTAAACCATTCCCAAAGGGAACAAATTCAAATAAATGCTGGAGAAATCAGGAGTTTGTGAGTGGAACAAGATAGCTCAAGGCAAAATAAAGAGTTTTGGACTCTGATGTACAGGAACTGTTGCGTATCAGTGAAGTAGTTACGGTTTTTCTTCTTTTAACTTTCTGTGTTTTTTTCTTTTGGTATTGATAGAGCATTTCTATGCGCAGAATGTGGGAGTTTTCTGTTGGTTTATACATGATCAGTGTATGGCCAGACTCGTTACTTTTCGCCGCACTATATGGTGCCATTGAATCTGCTTCCACTGCATTTTTTGGTCCCCTTGTAGGGAGACTGGTGGATAAATTGACATATGTGCAGGTGAGCTTAGCAATCTTGGAAGTGAATAACTTTCTGATTTAAATCATATATAAAGGGGTCTGACACATTTCATATTAGTTTTTATTTTGTAAGTTATCAGGGAAAAGACCGATGTGACAACTTATTTATAAACCATATATTCCATATAGAAGAACAAAAGTTACTCTGACAGAAAATCAGGGAACTTTTCATTGGAAATAATATGACAAATATCGACTCGTTTTGCAGCCAATGGCGGCTGAATTTGAGAGTAAAGAACTCAAAGTTTCTTAACTAGTCTTTCAAATGTGAGTCTTATAATTATAAATGAAAAAACTCTATATATATATTGGGAGAGCTTCCCCCAGTTGAAAATTATCCGAACTTAAATCTACATTAGTCAATATTATCATATGCTGAATCATTTGTCCAAGTTTTTTTTTTTATGTTTTTGCTTTGAGCTCTCTAATAAGAACATAACCACTCGATTCCACAATCAAAAATTTCCTTTGTTGCATATTCTTATCGAATAATAAGTCAGCAAGTACTTAAGAAACTCTACTTTGTCATTTTAATTTAGCATCATAGATTTCAATGATCAGAATATTTCTGGATGCATTGACAAGAAATGCCAAAATTGCCCCAATCCCTCCTGTAAAAAGCGAGATATAAACGAAATTTTGTGGTGACCTTCTTTAGTCATTTCAGCTTTCTAGAAGTTTCCTTTAATCTTTTTCATTTGGATCATATGTGAATGAAATGAATGATCGGCTGGTGAAGTAACCCGCATCTTGCTGTTTCATTGGCAGGTTTTGCGACTGTGGTTGGTGATGCAAAATATCTCTTTCATTATTGCTGGGATCAGTGTTGTTGCATTGCTTGTCTACCCATCTTTAAGGTTCACTAATTTCCCAGTTTTCATTTTGCTGGTGATGATAACTGACATCTGTGGGGCCATTGGCGTGCTTTCAACTCTTGCTGGCACGATCTTGATCGAGAGAGAATGGTAATACTATTGAAGCTTTTTCCTGAGGAAAGATTTGCTTAGAGTGAAATCAACTAATTGTTTTTTCCCCCCCTAAATGTCAAATACTTGAAAGCATGTTACAGGTTGGTAGTTATATCAGAAGGCCAGCCGCCGGAATTGCTGACACAGATGAATTCAGTTACAAGGCGCATTGATCTAACTTGCAAGCTACTTGCCCCTGTAGTGACCGGGTTCATAATAAGCTTTGTATCACTAAAAGCATCTGCCATAACATTAGCACTCTGGAATACCATATCTGTTTGGGTGGAGTATTGGCTTTTTACATCTGTGTATTATGGGATTCCATCTTTAGGCCAAAGCAGTGCCAGGAGGATGGCAAGATTTTCACCGAGTGATCAGGAAAAGTGTGAACCTTATTCATTTGAGGGCGACAGCTTGCTCTCTCATTCTGGCGAGACCTCAAATTTGAAAGAAAGCAAAAGAAGGAAGAAAATTGTTGACTGGATTTTGGAGATCCCATATGTTTCTGTGTGGAAAGTGTACTTACAACAGGAAGTTGTCCTCCCTGGAATAGCTCTGGCTTTGCTATTTTTCACTGTGCTCAGGTTACAGCTTACAAACTGCATAATATTCGCGCGTGGCTGAGTTTTAAATTCTGAACTATTCAGAAGTTTGTACAATACAATTTTATGTGATATGTGTCACGAGTAGTAGTGATAATTACACAACAATTACTAAGAGCTGTATCTGAGATTCAGCTCAGATTCAGTGGCATGTGTAACTGTGCTGAAGGCATATGTAGTTTTCCACTTCACAAAGTATATCGTCTTGGCTTTGTCAGTCAATTACAGTTATGAGAGAATTATTCAGGGAGTTTCCTTTCAATGCACCCTAAGGTGCTTCTATTTCTTTCCTATGAGTTGGGTCCGAATCCTCACTGATGAAGCTCCAACTGATTTCTCAGTTTTGGAACTTTGATGACTGCTACATTGGAATGGGAAGGCATACCAGCATATGTTATTGGAATAGCACGAGGAGTCAGTGCTGTGATCGGACTAGCTGCGACAGTTTTGTATCCAGTTTTGCAATCTCATATATCCACAATTAGAACTGGACTTTGGTCTATCTGGTCTCAGGTATAAACTCACAAATTGCTTTAAACTTTTTTTTTATTGATGACATGGCTTAGATCCTAGTATGGTGCTGATGTTCAATTCCTTTATCTACAAGGCAAGAAGGAGAAACTTTTTTGAAGAGTCTGTCATCTATAATCTGTAAATCCTTAAAAAACAAGGAAATACATATACTGTTTTTATTAGTTAACGTGCTACCCCCTCTGTCCCCTTTTTATAAGAAATAATCTCTCGTCGTGGTATCCCTAAATATAAGAAGCAAATTTTCTGTCTGAAATTTTAAACCACTCCTTTCACTTTTACTATCATTAAATATATGCTACTTATCACTCATTATCTCTCATGTACCCTCTTTACGAATAAGGATATAATTGGGGAAATATGTTTATATATCTTACACATTTATTGTTTTTAACTAAATTTAGCTAACATTTTGAATTACTTAATTTGGTGGCAAATATCTATAAAAGCTGCATCTTACCATAAGTTTCTGGCTCATATGTCTTGTTTAAATGCAGTGGACTTGCCTGCTGTTATGTGTTGCTTCAATTTGGATTCAAAATGGCGTCCTAGCAGCATATGTGCTAATGGGAGGAGTAGCTGTATCTAGGCTCGGCTTGTGGATGTTTGACTTATCTGTACTTCAGCAAATGCAGGCAGGAAAATAAAACCCCTATTTGTCACAGCTTGGTTCCATTGTTTCTTTGGACAAATAAAATTTCTTCCTTTTGTCTGATTCTTATATTTTCTTAACTAGGACCTTGTTCCTGAGTCCGATAGGTTAGTCGTTGGAGGCGTTCAGAGCTCACTTCAGTCTTCAATGGATTTATTGGCATATATTATGGGAATTGTAATATCCAATCCACAGGTAAAGTTCTTAATACCAAAATGATGCCCACTGGAATACACTCAAATGCATGACCAGCCCATTTTATGTACTACTTCCGGTCCTAATTATAAAAGTTAGTTGACTAATTTGAGGAGATTAAGGAAATAAGTTAAGTTAATTATTTGTAATAAATAGGTGTTGTCTTTCCTAAAATATCCTTACTAATCAAGTATATTAGTTAGAACTACTATTATTAGAAGGACTATCTTGGAAAAAAAATATATAAATATAAGAGACAAAGTAAATTGGGGTCTTATAATTAGGATTAAAATAAAAGTCAAACAAGGTTTTATATTAAGAATCAGAGGTAGTATTGTATAAATGAAACTTAGAGCTTAGAGCTTTTCTTGAGGTATCTGATATTTCACAGATGTGCTTATAGTGTTATTTTATCTGTACATTTGGTTCAGGACTTCTGGAAGTTGATCCTATTATCGTTTCTGGCGGTTACAGTAGCTGCTTTCCTCTACTGCATCCACGTGTACCGTGTGCGTAAACACTTATTTCACTTTGAAAAATTTCTGGGTTTTAAATATTCTGTAAACGCAGCTTAAGGGTGTGTTTAGATAGAAACCAAACCATGGTTTCAGAAGTGCTTTTACGGATTACGAAGTAAATATGTGGAGGAGATTATCTCGTTTTGCGGAAAAGTGCTTCTGAAACCACGGTTTTGGGATACCCAAACAGACTCTAAGTTTTAGAAAGAGACATGTATGATATCTACTGGTCGAAGGTAACAATACCCTGACGCCACTTTTGTGCTGTAAATAACATCTCTGTTCACTGAAGCATAGTTGAAGTTCTGAGATGGAAAAGGCATTGTCTTGTGTTTGATGCAGAGTACTAATTTTTAATATCACACTCGGCTGGTTAAATCGTCAAGTCAATCGAATTTGTGGTAACTCTCACTTCAGTTAACTCATAATTAGGCTTGTGTTACAAAGAACTCGATCAAACCAGAAAATGACTCAATCAAACTTACTGAGTTAGCGAGTCATAGTCGAGTTCGATGAGTTCTCCCATTGGCGGATAATGAATCCTACATATCTTACGCAGTTGTGAACTTGTGCTGTGGTGAAAGACCGATCTTTTGACAAATTTTCATAATGAAATTAAGTCGTTAATTTGTCTAAGAAATCGTATGGGTCTCACCTCGAATCTAAATATCGAAATAAAACATGATAAATAATGGAGAAAAGCACAACAAAATCATTACTCAACACAAGAAAAATCAGAATGCTTTTCTTTTTTCTTATTTTTTGAGCAAAATCAGAATGCTATTGAAGAGCCAAAATTTTAAAGTGATTTTACAGAATCTATACATCCGTTAAACTATTACTGTTCTTACGCACTAAATATAAAAGTTAGTTTGATGTTTGATTTAATTCTAAATATAAAACCTCAATTTATTTTATATTTTATATTTATCTATTTTTTCTAAAATACCACTCTGTTCCTTATTATAAGTCACTTGTATCCCAACTCCGCAAACTAAGAAATACATTAAATTAATCAGTTTTTTTTCACATTTATCCTTATTAAAAGTTGAGAGAGAGAAGGAGGGAGGGAAGGATGTACTGTATAGGAAATGAAAAGTTGAAAGAGAGAGATGGAGAGGGAGAGGGACGTGTTTCGAGAAGTCATTATTTCAGACTTTAATTGATTAATTTTTATTAAATTAATAGGGATAAAATTGAAAAAAGATCATTAATTATACTACAAGTGACTTATATTTTGAAACAAACTTTTGGGGTACAAATAACATATAATAAGGAACATAGTGGTAATTATTGTAACAGTTATACGTATTAAATATTACATTAAATGGTAATTTTAATTAATACACATGCTTAGTAAGAGTATTCTAGGAAAGATAACATTCATTTATTACAAATAATTAATTTAACAAACTTTTTAATATACTTAAATTAGTAAATAAGCTTTTATATTGACGACTGAAGGAGGAGGTAATATTGGATTAGTTGTTGCTTGAAATCTATTTGTTTTTTGGTCATAACCTAAGACACATTATATTCTCTTCGAATTTAGCATCTCAAGCTTAACTAAACCTTAGAGGGGATATTTGGTGTTATTTGAGCTATAAAATTTTTTTGAACAAGGGAATGAAATCATAATATAAATGAATACCTTCTTCATGAAGCTTATTCATCTTTCTTAGTTGCAAAATTTCATGAAAAATACTTGAAAAAAAATATATAAACGTATATTAAATGTCTTCAAATAAAATTACGCAGATGTTTTCAATAAAACAGGGCTAAAAACATATTTAAATTCAATATATAAATATCAAGAGGAGAGTTTGACAAATAAATAAAATAAAATACAAATAAATACATTGTTAAAAAGTAAAATAAATACTCTATCTCTAATAACTACACCGGCTTTCATTCACAATAATTTTTTTATTGTCAGAAGCTGACAACAAATTATTCAAATATATATTCTAACCTTAGCCAGAGAATCTACTAATCCAGTTATCAAATACTCCTCCGGTCCTAATTATAACACCCAATTGATTTATTTGAGGAGATTAAGGAAGTAAGTTAAGTTGGTTATTTATAATAAATAAGTGTTATCATTCCTAAAATATCCTTGCTAATTAAGTATATTGGCTAAAATTATCATTATTAGAAGGATTATCTTGGAAAAAAATGCATAAATATAATAGACAAAATGGATTAGGGTCTTATAATAAGGACCGGAGGAGTATATAAATTTCATAAGCAATCGTTGGCCAAAAAAAAAAAATTATAAGCAATCAAATGGTGGGGGTGGCTTTATTTGGGTGAGTAAGAAAATGGAAGATTAGGTCATAACTAAGGTGCATTAGTACCTAACAAGTATTAATAATTAATTTAAGTTGGTCAAAAATTGTTGGCTTTGGCATCTAGAAGGAGAAAACCACATAAGCGTACATTACGGAAAGGTTTGTGTTAACCAAAGTGATTAATCACCCTTACCTAACAAAATGTCCACGTCACCGTTTCATTAATAAGCTAATTGTGCTTCATAACCTAAGCCAACACCTCCAAAGAAATGGTCAACGTCTAGTAGCTTTACAACGCAATGATATGAAAAGTCATTATATATGGAACGCAAATTCAATACCACTTATAAGTATATGATGATAACATTACACATAAGTCTGTTTTTTTTTTTGTTTAAATTTTTTGAATATCAATTGGGAAAATATATATTCAGCTACTTCTACCTTCCTAATTAATTATAAAACCCAGTTTGTCTAAACATATGAAAGTTCTTTTTTTTTTTTAATTCCCGTCTATTTTGCCGTCTAATGTTACTCTCTCTGTTTCTGAATATAATACCCATTCGATCTTTAACATAAGACTTAATTTGAGAGTTAATATTAGTTTTATATATAAGAGCTATTTCACATACTTATTAATTTTTTTCTAAATTAAACTTATTGATATTCTCTTAATAATAACCAAATAGAACAGAAAGGAAAGTAATCTAGGAAGATCTACATATCATAAAAATAAAATAAAAATATATTATATTTAGTCACGGAGGGAGTACATTTCTGTTTTTGCGACTTCAATTAGAGGCCATCGTTTATGAGGGGGTATTTTAGGAAAAATATTTTAGTTACCCTAAGGGTATGTTTGGTTCAATGAGAGGAAGGGGAGGGGAGGGATTTTAATGGAGGGAAGGGGAGGGGAGGGGAGTGGAAGGATTTTAATATTATCTTGTTTGGATTTATAAAAAAAGAAGGGGAGGGGAGGGAAAAATATTTTAATATGAACAATTTTGCTCTTATTTTATTTAAGGCATAGGCATAATTGTCACAACATGACAAAATATAGACATAATGATTACAACATGACAAAATATAGGCATAATAGTCATAATATGACAAAATATTGCCTTTTCCCTCCAAATCCTCCCAATTTTGAAGGGGAGGTTGAGGAGGGGAGGGAAGGGGAAATTTTAAAAAATTTTCCCTCCCCTCCTAAAATTTGTGTGTTGCCAAACAAGGGGAAATGATTAAAATCCCTCCCCTTCCCTCTCCTCCCTCCCAAATCCCTCATACCAAACACACCCTTAGAATTTTGTAACGAGCCTTATAATTAAGGACTCTACAACCCAAAAAAAATTGTGTATTATAGTCAGAGACCGATAGATTGATTTATGATGTCAATCAGATTGAGCACATATTTAAAAATTTGTTAAAAACAGACTTTAATAACAAATGATAAATATACTGCAACCACGTGGTGAATAATTGAGTTGAAACAAAACAAAAAGATCTCAACACACTGGAGATCTCAACATACATGAGTATTCTTTTTTTTTTTTGGGTCTTAATATCAAAGTTAAGGGAATAATTTCATGAAAGAAGTATTAATTAATGCGTATTATCCTAAATATAAGTCACTTCTAACTAATACAAACATATACACATGTTAATTAAAACAATTAAAAATATTAAATTTATCATAAAATTCAAATTATTTTTAATACTACCTCTGGTCCTTAATATAAGATCTTGTTTAATTTTTATTTTGGTTCAAAATATAAAACTCAATCCACTTGTCTCTCAAATTTATTCATTATATTCTAAAAAAAGTCCTTCTAACAATGGTAGTTTTAGCCAATACACTTGATTAGTAAAGATATTTTAGGAAAGATAGTACCTGTTTATTACAGATAACTAACTTAACTTCTTTTCTTAATCTGCTCAAATTAATTAACTAACTCTTATAATTAGAACCGAAGGTAGTATCATCTTTATAAAATATATTAAACCCCAACATTATATTAATTTCTATTATCTTACTACTTGCACTGAAGACAGCCGTATATTGAAAAAATGTTTAATGCTCATTAAAACTAGTAAACGGCTTATAAAAATGATCAAGAATACCTCTTAGAAAGCATTCTATAATAGGAATCAGATGGAGTATTATGTTATGCATAAAATATAATTTGTGTAATTACAATTTGACCACACAAGTAGGTAGCAAATTTCAGGAAAGCCCCCAAAATATTGGGGGGACAATATAATCCGTTAGTGATCAATTGTGGCATATGATGACACATGGGTGTACTTCATTTTGATTCTTTGGTTTATTATCTTGTTCTAAAATTATACAAGTGTCTGATTCACGCTTTATATTCCAAGAGTCAGAGATCATTAATGTTTTAAAAAAAAATTAGTTGCCCAAAATAACATTTTGATTTACAAATAATAATTAAAAAGATCACATAAATACTAAAATCAGCTATTTTGGTGTTTTGTGGTGAGGTGCGGGCGGTGTTCTTATCAAGTATGGAATTTAATGGTATAATATTATTAAAAGATCATTAGATGTAAGAAAGAACAAAGATAGTTATTAACTCCCTATAGCATGACCTAACATCAATAATTGACTTTCTTGTTGCTATTGTAGTTGCAAATTAGGAGACCATATTATAACTTAAATTAATGAAATTATAATACACAAATGAAATTTCAAACAAAATTATTACACCCAAGTTAAAGATAGAGGGGAAAAAAAAAACTAACGAAAAATTGTCGAGAGCTATTTTAGCTCTCCAACATTGCATATTATTATTTCACAAATGAGGGATATGGTTTATAATTATCTTAATATGCAATGTAGTTTTTTTATATAAATTTTAAATTTTATAATACTCAGTCTGCTATGTTTTATAATATAAAATATTTTGTAAAAAATACTACTTCTTTCGATTTTCATATAAAATCTATTTAACTAATTTAATTAGATAAAAAAAGTTAGAATGTTAGTTAATTATAAAAAATATAACACTAAAATATCCTAATTCTCTTTCTTAACATCATCTTTTCCTCTCTTACTTGATTGTGGTTAAGAGAGTATCAATAGAAATAGTTTAAAAAATTAATAAATATGATAAATAGGATTTACATTTTAGACTAAGATTAACTCAACAATTATGTTTTACATTAAAAGGCAGAGGAGTGCGATATCAATAAATCTTACCTCAAAATACCCATTATAATTTAACGGGAAGAGAAAAAGTACAAGACGTTACTGTTAAATGAAGGGTATTTTTGAAAATTTATACTGCTATTTGGAAAAAAAAAATTAGTGCTAAATTTTTAAAAGCATCTTATAAATTTTAAATTTTCTCTCTCTCACGTTGTTCATTCTTTACTCATAAGTTTTTTTTCCTTTATGAAAGAAAAGAAAAAAAAATACTTATAGTTTAATTTAGAATCTAAAGAAATGCATCATAAATAACACAAAGGTGTTAAATCCGTTTAGAAAATACTCCTTCAATTCTTAATATATGATCTAATTATTAAGTTAATTTTAGTTTTAAATATAAGACCTATTTTTTATGTTTATCAATTTTTTCTAAATTATCCCTATGAATATTCTTTCAATCATAATCAAGTAGATGAGAAAGAAAGGATATTAAGAAAGATACTTATAGTATTTTAAGAAAAATATATCATATTTTTTATAATTAACTAACTTACCTAACTTATTAATCTAATTAAATTAATTAAATAAATCTTATATTAAGAATAGAGGAGTAACATCTTAATACTATTTTACTCAAATAAAACAGCTTGGATCAATTTATGTAGAATAAAATGTGTGGAAATGAGATGGCGTTGACCATTGAGCCAGAGCCGCGCAAGAATTGGCTTCCTCACCTCGATGAGGCTGTACGAAAACCGTACTATTTTATAGGATGATCTGGTCACTGCCTGCAAATTTAATGACCGTTCATACTTGTTGCCTGCAAATATGTTATATTTTTAAGAAATAATATAATATAATAAAAAATTGTTTCAAATAAACGGAAGTTTATCCGCAATTTTTTTCTCCATCAACAAAATAGTTAAGTTGTCTTAGCGATTCTTGTTGGCAGTAGAATCAATTGTCATGTTACCAAAAAGTAATCTTCTAATCCTATTTACATGCCCAAAATTATTTTTTATTAATATAAGTAATCTCACCAAATTATTATATGAATCTAAGTTTATTTCTAATTTTTTCTTCAGTATAAACTTAGAGTTTTTCCAAGTTATTTAAAACCCTTTGACAAGGTGTTTTTTATGAGATTCAAACTTATTATTGACTTGATGGAATTTCTACCATTAGTTATCTTCTTCATGATTTGAGACTGTTTACTATTTCAATTAATAACTTTTTGGTTACTTGATTTCTAACTTATTATTTAGTATACTATTATTTTTAAAAAAATATATAGTTAATAGAAATAAAAAGATTAATATAATTTTTAGTCTTTTAAATTTGTTTTATTTTTATTTTGGCCGTTTAAATTCAAATTATAGGTTTTAGTTTTTGAAATTTCTTTTTATTTAAAATACTTGTTTCTATAATTCAATAAAAATTGAGATCATTTTGTCCCTTGAAAGACTAAAACTTATAGTTTCAAAACTTGAGAAGCCAAAAATCAAAATGAGAGTAAATTTGAGGAACCAGAAACTATATTAACTTGAAATAAAATTAGTAAATTTTACGATAAAGTTAATATGATTTAATATTTTCTTTATTTTGAAAAAACAGGTTGTAAGTATTTTATAAACAGAATTAAAAAAATATTTATTAAAGTCTTACCTATTAAATCATCATTTATTGACATTTTTTGCCAAGCTAGAGTAGGTCTCTTTCATATAAGTGGTCTTTAGATTTTATAACAATAGGAGTAGAAAGTGGAAGATTTTATTAGTAAGGGCATTATGGGGTATGGGTCTTTGTCAAAATTGGCCGTCGTACAGGCCGCACTGTAATTTGTCCTTCCTCGCATAATCCTCCCCCACATATCGTCTCCCTTTTCTAACATAATAACGTAACTGTCACTCCTTTTCTTTATTCCCCAAAATGCCCCTATCCTTTTCCGTCCTTACCTGTCCTTCTTCTCCGTACGGAAGTCAATCTACTCTTAATGACTTAAATGCCCTCCCTTCCTCATTTTCTCATTTTCCCAGATTATTACATGGGCTCCCCAAGTTTATCCCCCTACATTGTGAATTTCAAGCTCAACACAATCTTAAAAACTAAATTTGATGTTACAATAATTATATGTTTAATCTGAGTAAAAAATAGGGAATTTTGGCACTGCTCTTGTGAATTAGAACCACAGAGAAACTCCTGTGAATTTTGGCAACGACACGAGGATACTAATGTCTTTTCAGATCAAGGGGAACACAGAGATCAACGTCTGAATTCTCCGCAAGACGGCGACGAGGGCATTTCAGTCTTCCAATTCCCTGATTGTCTCCGTCTTCCTTGCTAAAAACAAAAGTCTTCTTAAATAATCTCGGCCTCGCCCTTTTAACGACCAGATTCATCACTCATAAGGAACAATATCTCTTTCAATAATCCTTTGTTCTGTAATCTCACAGATCTTCGCTGAAGAGGAAGCAGGGCTGCATACACTCGCAGATATCTTCCTTGTTCTCCTCCTTTATAGCCATGAAGAAGCAAAAATCCCCCGCGACGCAGAACCCGTTTGATGTTCTCTCTGAGGAGCTCGTCTTCAGCATCCTCGACCACCTTGATTCTAACCCGCTTGACAAAAAATCATTTTCCCTGGTTTGTAAGTCTTTCTATTCCATCGAAGCTAAACACCGTCGAACCCTGAAACCCCTTCGCTCAGAACACCTCCCATCAATTTTAAATCGATACCCTTTTGTAACCCATCTCAATCTTTCCCTTTGCCGTCGAGTCACCGATGGTTCCTTGGCGTTTGTGGCAGACGCTTACAAAGCCACGCTCCAACGGATTGATCTATCCCAGTCCAAGTTCTTCTCCAGTAATGGGTTGCTTAATTTAGCTATGAACTGTAAGAATCTGGTGGAGTTGGATTTATCGAATGCGACGGAGCTGAGAGACGCGGCGGCGTCTGCGGTGGCTCAGTTTTCGAACTTGGAGAAGTTGTGGGTGGGGAGGTGCAAGCTGATTACGGACATGGGAATTGGGTGTATTGCAGTCGGGTGTAAAAAGTTGAGGTTGATTTGCTTGAAGTGGTGTGTGGGTGTTGGCGATTTGGGGGTGGAGTTGATTGCTATCAAGTGTGAGGAACTTCGTAGTTTGGATCTCTCTTATTTACCTGTGAGCCCTCTCTCTCTCTCTCTCTCTCTCTCTCTCTCTCTCTCTCTCTCTCTGTGTTTCAATTTTTTTCTTATCTCTGCTTGTCTGCTCTTTCAATCTTTTGGATGAAACTTGAAGTTCAGTTGATCAAGTGCTGCAATTAAATTATGTTATATGTATATCTTTAATTAACGGAATAATCTTACATGTATTTGCTGTTATTCTTGGAAGGCAATCCGGAGACAAGGATTTTGTAGAGGAAGCTTGTGCTTTGGTCAATGCTATGCGCAATTAGGGATTTCGATTTTTTTTTTTTTGGGGGTTATAAGGGATTTCGATTTTTTTAATTTTACAGCTTGAATTATGTTTGAAAACGAGGTAAATAATTGAATGGAGGTTAATTTTTCTATTGAAATTATTGGCATCATTAGTGGCCGAATCTGTTGCACATGGAACGCTGAGTTAGCGGAAGTTTTTAATAGTTGGTGATTTTGAACTAAATAGCAAGGTTTAATGAGCACAATGTTGGTAATTACAAGAGGTGCTCAGATTTTTGAACCAGCTCTGCTGGGAAAAGAAATTAAGAAACAAAAGGTCTGGTAAAAAGTTGTTTAGGTCATTTCCTTTTTTTTTTTTTTGATGATTTTGTTTAGTTCATTTCTGTTTTTCATCCGGAACAAATGAAGTGATGTTTATCAGGTCCCACTGTTACAAAGAAATTCGGAATTAATATTTCTATTTTGAATTTTTCATTCAATTTTGAGTTAGACAATGCTTGATTACATCTTGTTTATTAAAATATTTTTGCGGGGTCATCTGGTTGAGATAACTGA
The DNA here is from genome assembly GCF_004799145.2 of Neltuma alba. Lineage (NCBI taxonomy): Eukaryota > Viridiplantae > Streptophyta > Magnoliopsida > Fabales > Fabaceae > Neltuma > Neltuma alba. The sequence continues at coordinate 36,273 of NW_021634781.1, read as the reverse complement.
TTTCGTATGTTTCTTGTGATGGACAGATCACAGATAAATGTCTGCCATCAATTTTTAAACTGCAATATCTTGAAGATTTGGTTCTTGAAGGATGCTTTGGCATTGATGATGACAACACTGATGTCTTCAAACAAGGTTGCAGAACATTAAAGGTATATGTGGAAGGTTAGCTTGGCACTTTTAGTTTGTTAAATTGTCTGAACGGTAAAGATAGCACGAAGATGTTGTTGTTCGGCTTGTAATTGGACAGGAAGTGCAGGATGCCAGCTTTGACCTACCAATAGTTCACCAATTTCTGTGGCATTAGGAGTGTGAAAGTGGAAAGAAGCTAATTTATTTTTCCCTTTTTCTGTTTTATCAAAAAAAACAAATTGGTATAATGATTGCATTAATCTGTGTATTGTTCTTTTATTATTATTATTATTATTATTATTATTATTATTTTTGGCTCAGTATGGCTTTTTTAAATATTCCTGATGAACATGAGTTATCTAACATACTAACTAATGTTGCCTTATGCAGAAACTTGATATCTCTGGCTGTCAAAACATTACTCACATCGGTCTGTCTGCATTAATAAGCAGTTCTGCATGTCTTGAACAACTTAATTTAGCGGATGGTTCTCCTGTAATCTTCTGCTTCCTTTATAATTTTCAACACTTCAGGTTTTGAGATTTCGTTTTCTTTTTGGTCTTTGGTCCAGGGGATTCCAGCTGTAGCTAATTGTTCAAAGTTGATGATCCAGGTGACTCTTGCTCTGGCTGATGGGTTGAACAAACTTTCAATGTTGCAGTCGATTATATTAGATGGCTGCCTGGTTACCTCTTCTGGATTAAAGGCTGTTGGATATTCATGCTCGTCACTAAAGGAGCTGAGTTTAAGCAAATGCTTGGGTGTGACAGATGAAGCTCTCTCGTTTGTTGTTTCAAAACACAGAGATTTGAGAAAGCTTGATATCACATGCTGCCGCATGATAACTGACCTTTCCATTGCAAGCATTGCAAGTTCATGCACCAGTCTTACTTCTCTCAAGATGGAGTCGTGTAGCCTAGTTTCAAGAGAAGCATTCATCTTGATTGGACAGCGATGCCATTCTCTTGAGGATCTTGACCTAACCGATAACGAAATTGATGATGAAGGTTTTACATCCTCTCCATCATCTCCCCTGCAATTATAAATCCCATCAACTGTTATTCTTACCATTCTCTTTTTGTAGGTCTTAAATCTATTTCTTCTTGTGCCGGACTTTCCAACCTAAAAGTAGGAATCTGCCTGAACATAACTGACAGGGGGCTTTCCTATGTTGGCAAGTCCTGCCCGAAGTTAAAAGAGCTAGATCTCTACAGGTTTGTCCTTGAAATTTATGAGCTTTTGCATTTCTTTATTCCTGTCACAAGGTGAATAGTCTATACTTTCTTTCTTCTTCTTCTTCTTAAAATTTTTATACCTGTAGTCTATACTTTCTTTGAAGACTTTGATAATGATTTTGAAATTACAACCGTGGTGATGGTTCATGCGTGAGCCTAAATGGCTCATGATCTAATAGGCAATGAAGCCCCTCTTGCTATTTAAGAAGTATTATTTGACGCGCACACATACTCATAGATTGTAGAATTGTTATCCATGGTAACCAGAGATTATAATCTTTGTTCAGGTCGACAGGGATAACAGATGCAGGTATTTCAGCTATTGCTTGTGGCTGCCCCGAACTTGAGATGATTAATGCAGCCTATTGCACCGCCATCACTGATAGCTCCTTGATATCCTTATCGCAATGCCCTAAGTTGAAAACGCTTGAGATTCGTGGGTGTACTCTTCTGACTTCAGTTGGTCTAGCAGCTATCGCCAACAAGTGTACGCAACTTACTCGTCTAGACATAAAGAAGTGTCACAACATCGATGATAGAGGGATGGTTTCAATAGCTTGCTTCTCCCAAAACCTAAGACAGGTTTTCTCCTTATTCTTCACTTCCCGTATGCAAGAAAGCTTTACTGGAAAACTAATGTGGTGCCGTTTCTTTGCAGATAAATTTTTCATACAGCTCAATTACTGATCTGGGTCTACTTTCCCTCTCTAGCCTTAGCAGCCTGCAAACCTTTACGGTTATCCATGTACAGGGCTTGACTCCAAGAGGACTGGCTGCTGCTTTATTGGCATGTGGAGGGTTAAAAAAAGTGAAGCTCCATCTTTCATTAAGATCGCTGTTGCCTGATCCTTTTATCAAACACATGGAAGCGCGTGGATGTGTATTTGAATGGAGAAATAAAGTGTTTCAGGTATGTAGCAAACTACCAGAACTAACTTTCTTACCTTGAACCTGTGGCAGCAGCAACACTTTCTTTACCCAAGCAATAAAAATGTGGATATCATTGCTGTACCTTGCCTTCTCCATAGACTTAGATTAGTACCATGATCTGATAATTTGGAACGTGTAATCAAATAGAAGTGAGGCTGACCTGTGGCCCCAAGTTTTAGTACTAGACCTCAGACTTTCAGAGAAAAAGCTTATTTTGGTCTCTGACTGTCCTTTGCCAGTTTTCTATAATTGAGTCCTTCAATCATAAACATAGTGGTGGTGTTATACCCTTCCATTCAATGTCATTCAAAAATCAATGCCAAAGTCATCGAATTGTTAGCATGGACATTGCTTATCTGGTACCTTTAGCACTTTTATTGAATTTTTACGCATATTTTTTGATGGAGATGGTATGGAGGCATTATTGTATAATTACTGCTAAATCTGGTTGTTACTTAGATTACTTTTGTCCCATTTGCAGGCTGAAGTGGATCCGAAGTGTTGGAAACTACAGTTGGAAGATCCGACGCATTAGAAACTCTCCTAATCTTTGAATGCAAAATATGACGAATGTAAGAGAAGTTTTGTCTTGTAAAGCGCAAAAGAGCTTATTTTGATTGTTCATAGGGCTCTCCAAATACCACAGAATTCGTTACATATGATGGTGTTACCCTTTTGTAAATTGTTGAAGCAATGTAACTAAGTTAGCTTGAATGATGCTCGCTATTTTGGGAGAAAATGTAGAAATTGTCTTTGGAACAAGTTAAATCCTGAGTTTATCTTTAACGGTGGGTCTTTTTGAGACTAAATTATCAGTGTACTCGAATTTTTCTCGATCTCTTATTAAAGGGCTTTTCTAGAATTATTCTGGGATCAATTACAGCCGTTGGCATTGAACGACGTACTAGATTCAATCTAATAATGTTATGCGTTTGCTATTATATGCTTAAAAGTTGATACTGGGAAAAAAATCCTTTAAAAATAAAAGTATATTTACTTATTACATTTTGAACAGCAATATGCTATCAGTAAAAAAAAATATGACTACAATTTGACTGTTCGGCTTTTTTGTTTTTTTTCCTGGAGATATCTCTCAGTTAGACCTTAAAAAAAAAAAAAAAACAGAGAGAGAGAGAGAGTATTATTATGAAAATGATACACGCACATATATCATTTTTTTTCGTTAGAAAAGTCTCCCTTTTTTTTTTGTTTTTTGGGGGGGGGAGAGAAGTGAATCAAGGGAGCTGTTCGTTACACAAGATTAGGGCTGAGCAATGGGCGAGCTGGGCTAACCCGAAGGTTAGCCCATAGCCCGCCCATTTATTCATAAATGGGTATGGGCTAACCCATAACCCGGTAGTAGCCCATTTAGCCCATATTAAATGGGTTACGGGGCAGCCCGTTTGGGCTGACCGGGTTATGGGGTAACCCATTTATTTTTTTAAATTTTTTTCAGTATAATTATTTTATATATGTAACCTTATGAAGCTGTCAATAAATTTTACATGCCAAATAGCAAATCAAATATGAAATAACATTAACCATATTCAATCACACAACCTCATTTAGATTCGCAAACAATTAAAGTCTGATAAAATCATAAAAATAGTCACCAATCATAAAGTCTCATAAACTTTGAAAGTTCCAACTTTTACCTAAAGGATAAAATAAAAACTTAGACAAGTATGAAGGTTTGATAAAATATGAATGAGAAACAATATCATCAATTAAATGAAGAATAAAAATATTTTAAAAAACTTAAAACTTAAATGGGCGGGTATGGGCAGCCCAATACCTTGCCCATAGCCCAACCCGTTTAATGGGCTACCCCGCCCATTTAAGCCCGCCCGTTTATAATCTCTTATTTGGGCTAATTGGGCGGGTTTAAATGGGCAAAAAATTCATGGGTTATGGGCGGGCTAGCGGGTAATGTGTATACTCTTTCGGTCTTTTTTTATGAACAACAATTATCATCCCTTCTTATCTCTAAATACAAATAACATTTACAAGTTGGCTTAAATTTTTGTAGCAAGTTTCCTATTTTATCTCTATTAATTACTTATTTTAATATTTAATATATTTATTATCTTATTTCTCAAAACATCATCTCTATTTATCACACTTTCTTTCTTTTTCATAATTCTTTTTATTATACTAATTTTTTTATTCTCTTTTTTGTATTCTCTCTCGTCCATAAACAAGGGTGTTTTAGAAAAAGATCTTCTAATTTTTACTTATTTATTATTTTTGACTAATTTTTTAATCTACGTAATAAAGTCTAAAGTTATTTATAAAAAAGAACAAAAGGAATGTTTATGAACGAATTTACCCAAAAAAAACACACACACACACACAAAACTCATTTGGAGGGCACTTACTTGCAAGAAAATAATTTCCAGCAAGTTTTAATGACAAATGAGTTGTTGTTATTTATTATCCTGAAACTTGTCATTGTTGACTGCTTTATTATCACTGACACTTTTTAGTAATTATATTATGGGTTAAGGTGCGTCCAGCACCCCGAACTATTTATCCAGGTGCGTCCAGTGGCCTAAAGTAATTTTGGGTGCACCCAGTGTCCTAAACTAATTAAAATGGTGCATCCATATCCCAGGCTAACAGAAATGTTATGTTTAACTGTTACTTTCCTGACTCAGTTTAAAGTTGACCCCAGATATTCTACATGATAGACACATGGGCACCCGATGTGTATTATTCTTACTCAAAAGTCAATTTATTTAGAAGAAGAGGAAGGAAATAAATTCAATTTTGAGTAAGAATAATACATATCAAATGTCCATATGTGTACCATTTAGAATATATGGGGTCAACTTTAAGTTGAGTCAGGAAAGTAACAGTTAAACATAACATTTCTGTTAGCCTGGGATATGGACGCACCATTTTAATTAGTTTAGGACACTGAGTGCACCCAAAATTACTTTAGGCCACTGGACGCGCCTGGGTAAATAGTTCAGGGTGCTGGGCTCACCTTAACCCTTATATTATTTATTTAAGATTTCACAGTAATTCTTTTTTAATTTTATGAATGTAATTAAGGGAGTGTTTGGCTAAACAAAAAATACTTTCATGCAAATTGAGACAAAACTTTTCTTACATACTTACTCTATATATCATAAAATTATTTTTTAAACTATGATCACTCCCTCCTCTCTAAGTTGAAGGGCCAGAGATGAGAATGCACCAAGAAGGCCACAAACCTGCCGCGTAGACTTGGGTTGGGTTGTTGCAAACAGTCATCTTTGTCACCAATTGTACTAACATTGAATAGTACCCCTTGTTGAAGTTGTATGGTCAATCCCCCACATGTCTTATTTACATCCATTCAATAACTTCAATCATGAGAGTGTTCTGTGTAGGCCCCAACATGAACTACACATTCCTGGTTTGCGTGTATCGTATATTTCATCCTACTTCATGTTTAATATTCTTTGTTATAATACTAAGTGGCGCCATGTTGGAAGCAAACAAATAATATAATTATGCTTTTTAAAAAAATCATGTTCTTATGGGAGAGAGTATACAGCTAAATGGCTCATGGCTAAGCAGATCCTAAGTTTTGTATTATAATTTCTTTCAACGTTGGTTTGCTAAGATTAGATAAAATATAATCTAAATTATATTTGGATAAACGGTAAGCATAATAAGAGGATCATTTGAAATGTAAATTTTGCAAAACTTTATAATTTATTTGTGCTCTTCCTTTTATTATTTTGTCTCTCAACGATTTACAAATTTCATAGTAAAAACAAAATCCAAATTATAGAAATATGAATCCTTCTTAAAATCCCTATGCAAATGAGAAGGTGGGTGAAAACAAAAGGTCCCACCGGGAGTCGAACCCAGGTCGCTGGATTCAAAGTCCAGAGTGCTAACCACTACACCATGGAACCTTTATTGACAGGAGCTTTAATTACATATTTCATATCTATTGTCGGTGTCCCTGCGGGCTTAATGACACTTGTGTTAGAATGATTAGCATTAAGTTTTCAGTTGGAAAACTTATAAATTCCCATTACTAATTTACCGTTTATATCTGTCCATCATAAGAATTATAATTTTTTTGATCGAAATCATAAGAATTATAATTCATGATATAAGCAAAGAAAAAAAAAAGAATTATAATTCAAATGACATAAACATTCCCCAAAATATTCTGTCTTCAGAATCAGAGTTAGAAATGCTATTGCTAGCTTTCTTTTTTTGACCAGAAAAATTCTGACCTTTCAAGACTCGTTATTGTGGTAATTTACATTTCTAATAATAAATATATAATATAAATAGTAAAAGTAAAAAAAGTCCCCCGTTTTTTTAAGGGCTGAAGCCATTCCCTTATCATTTGAACTAACCCAAGATGGCTTAAATACTTTTTATTAACACTAGATTTAATTTTATTATCAATATACAATATTTCTACCTAAATATAATGACACTGCATCCAAATATTGCAGAACATGAATAACAAAATAAAACTTTAGACATCTTTCAAATCAAATCTCATGTGATTAAGTTTGAACAAATGTAAGAAGACAGAATATTGATCCAAAAAATACATAAGAAAACATTTATAAAATATTTATTCTGGGACAATTTTTATATTTCAAATTTAATTTTTATTTACTTTTATACATCAATACAAAACATAAAAATTTATGATAAATCATGCTACAACATTATCTTCTGCTCCTATTTATAATATAGAGACAAAAAGATTTTTTTATCATATTTATAAATCATGTCATTAAATTTTTAATATAAGTGTATTGTATATTATTCCCTCCGTTCCTTATTATAAGAGACAAATAATCAAATTACGTTGATAAAAAAAATAGTTAAAATTAGTTGAGGACAATTAATGTGTAAAAAGTATAATGTTTTTTCCAACAATACCCCCCATTAATAAGGAGAGAGAGTATGAGAGAGAACAATTAAATTATTGAAAGAAAGAGAAGTGGGAGGGAGAGAGAGTATGAGTTGGAGACAAAATAAATAGGGGTAAAATAGGAAATCAATACAAAAAAATAGAGACAACTTTTAAGTGTCTCTTATATATGGGAACATACCATAAGCATCAAATGTCTCTTATAATAAGGAACGGAGGGAGTAATTAAACGACAATAAAATTAGAAAATGATTAAATTTTTAAGCACTTAAAATTTTTTAAATATACTGAAAAGTAAGTTATAAATCATAATTGGGAAGAAATTAAATGGCATAGAAATTATGAATTAAATCGAAGAAATTCATTCAGTAAGTTTACAAATTTGGTGTGATACATGAAAAAGCGTGTAATTGTAATAAATTGGGACTCAAAAAAGGGTCCAGTGATATGGGGAGAGAGGCATGAATTAGGGACAAGGATGGCCCGTAACAAGACACGTGGCCCCCCACAACACATCACAATCCTATTAACCAGCCAGCCGCCTCTCTCCTTCTTCCTCCTCCTCCTCCCCAGTCAAACCCACAAGCCTTGACCCGTCTTGGATTTTCCACAGTCAAACTTCCCCCCTTTTGAGCTTCTCCGAAGTATCTCCCCTGACTTCTTTTACATATACCTCCCTCCCTCCCTCCTTCTCCTTTTATATGCCTTCACGCCCCTCTCCCTCATTTGAATTCAAACCCGAGCAGAGCTTCTCGTCTTCCTCTCATTTCATGACGACCTCCTTCACAGAACTCCTTTCCATGGATGATCGCTGGACTTCTTCTGAAATCCCCAAATTCAAGTCAACCCCGCCTCCTTCTCTGCCCCTTTCTCCCTCCCCTCTCTCCCCTTCCTCTTACTTGTCTTTCCCTTCCGGGTTCAGCCCCACCCAGTTCTTGAGCTCCCCCTTGTTCCTTTCATCCCCAAATGTGAGTTCTACTGTTCCTTTTCTTTGTTCTTGTTGTTCTGATTTGATGCTGTTGCTCGTTTTCTGATTGTGGGGTTTCTGTGTTTTTTTCTGTGGTTTTAGGGTCTTCCTTCTACTGAGACGTTTGATAACAAGGAGGAGCAGCAGAAACCATTCTCTGACTTCTCCTTCCAAACCCAATCCAAGCCGTTGTCCTTCTCGGAGTATTCTTCGAGCATGTTTCAGGCGGTGAGTTCTGTTCTATTCTTGTGTAACATGGACGACCTTTGACTGGACTAGTTTCTTGTTTTTACTTCTGCGTAAACGGTCCTTTGAATTGTCTTCTTCCTTCTTCCCTTTTTTTTTTAATCTTTCCTTTGTCCTTTTTTGTCAGTGTATTCAAAGTTTGATCTTTTTGTAACTAAAACAATATTCAGATTTCGAAAACTCAACGGTTATATGCTGAAGTTGAAAGTATTTAACTGTCAAGAATATAGACGGATGTTTTTTGTCCTGACGGACAATAGACTATGTTATAATTCTCAAACTACATAATCAGAACTGACAAAATAATTTGTTGATGTTCGTGCAGCAGGAACCACTGAAACAAGAACCATGGAATGACCAGACAGCTACAAAATCTGAGTATCCATCATTCTCCTCAGAACCACAGATACAAACCAATTTGGCTCCCGCTTCTGGTTATACGAACTACTCAAATTCGTCCCAGTCCATAAGAGAGCAAAAGAGGTCAGATGATGGGTACAACTGGAGAAAATATGGACAGAAACAGGTGAAGGCAAGCGAAAATCCTCGCAGTTATTACAAGTGCACGCATCCCAGTTGCAACATGAAGAAGAAGGTTGAAAAGTCCCCGGATGGACAAATTACTGAGATAGTATATAAGGGAACGCATAACCATCCCAAGCCTCAGTCCACTAGAAGATCTAGTTCTCAATCAATTCAACCTTCTTCCTCTTGTACCAATTCTGGTGTTTCTGATCAATCGGCGGTGACCCTGGGGAATCTGCAAATGGACCGGGCCTCTCTGCAAGAAGATTCTTCTGTCTCTGTTGGGGAAGATGACTTCGAGAACACATCACAAGCATGTTACTCTGGGGGTGATGACAATGACTATGGCCCGGATGCCAAAAGATGGTAAGGCCATATAGTATAGTATTACAATGTTAATACCCTGCTTTGATTTATACATGACAAGATCTGATTCTGATTCTTTTCTGTTCCTTTTTTGTCAGGAAAGGGGAGAATGAAATTGATTGCTATGCCTCCTCCGGGAATAGGACTGTGAGGGAACCAAGAGTCGTGGTTCAAACTACAAGTGAAATTGATATTCTTGATGATGGCTACAGATGGAGGAAATATGGTCAGAAAGTAGTTAAAGGAAACCCAAACCCAAGGTATTTAACTGATTCTGATAAAAACCCTTTTAAGAAACCTTGATTGCAATTTCTTTTTGTTACCATGGGGCTGAAACTGATCAAATTCTTGTATCTGCAGGAGTTACTACAAGTGCACAGCTCCAGGCTGTTCAGTGAGGAAACATATAGAGCGAGCTGCTCATGATCTGAAAGCTGTGATCACAACGTACGAAGGGAAACACAACCATGATGTTCCTGCAGCACGAGGGAGTGGGAGTTATAACCTGAACGCAGCTTCTCTGAACAACAACACCACCAGCAACAATGTAACCGCGCCAATAAGGCCATCGGCGTCTTCTGCACTGACCAGCTTTTCAGGCAAACCAAGCTTCACACATTCGCTTCATAACACAAGCCAGCCAACACCTGCAAATCAAGAACCATTCCCATTTGACATGTTGCAGAGCCCAGCAAGTTTTGCATACTCCGATTTCGTCAGATCAATGGGATCGTACAACACTGATGCATGATACTCCAAGGCCGAGGATGAGAAGAAGGAAGATTCATTCCTTCAGTCATTAACGTCCAAAAGGAAGGAAGCGTATACACACAGACATGGCTTTGTATAACACATACGATATTAGGCACTTATAGAGGAATAGAAACAAAGAATCATGGAAATAATAAGGGACAAGAAGGATTTTAACAGTCAACATAAATGTAGGACATAGGAGGTGGTACAGCTGATAATTTATGTTATTCTTTTGTTGTATTTGTTTAGTTCGAAAGAGAGAGATTTTCATGTAGCTTTGACGTATTTGTGCCACTTCTTGCTTTCAATAAAGATTATTACCAATGAAGTTTTAAATTTTCATATTTGCATCGCCTCAGCCCAGGAAGTTAAACACGCCCACACAACACAACAAATTTCTGCTACTCACGTGAGTTCTAAACTGTTGTCTTTTTAGGTATTGAATTGTGAATAATGATGAAATGCCTTGCAGTTCTAAGGATGGATAAGACTGAGTAAAAATGGCAGTTGCCTTCTGATTTGGCGGGAGTAAGAATAAACAAGGTTCAGAATAGGCTCACCGTGTTAAGAACTAGTCAAAGGATATACAAAACCATTGAACAGAGTCAAAAGTTTCCTTCCTTTTTTTTTTTATGATTAAAGTGGAAATTTTTATTCAGAAATATAAAAAGCGAGAGCTAATGACATGAAAAGCTTTAGAACTTTGAATATAAAACACTACTCTCACACTCCAAACACCTCTTACAATCTCTTTCATTCTTCTTCACACAAAGGTAATGTACAGACAAACAAAGGTATGATGGATGTAATCTAAGTATGTTTAAGAAATGAAAGTATATATAATTATGAAGAAGTTCAGATATAAGATTGGGTTGATAATTTGTAGCCAGAAAGAAGGGAGGAAGCAGCGGCAGCAAGGAAGGCCAAGAAGCAGAAGCTAATGGCTGCAGCCGAAGAGTCTGTGAATATATTGTCAGATCCTTCCCTCATACTGTTTGTCAATGGAACCGCCGAAGATGATGCTGATATCAACAAATACGCCATTATCTGCATTCAACAAAATCAGATGATCGCTTACTATAGGCTTCAAAAAATTTAGCATTTCTTAAATAAGATCACCTATTCATTTTTTTAATTCTTTGGCCTCAATAAATCACCTTTTCATTGACTTAGTAAAGCATTTCTTTTATAATATGATAGTAATGGTGGAAGTCCTTGGTAATATCTCGTTCTTAAGTTTTAATGTCAATACAAGATGTACAAGTGAAAGACTCTTTAGTCTTTACAACAAGGGGAATATGATAGCACTATATATATTTTTTAATTACAGCCATTTGACAAACGAACATATTTATTCACGACAATTACATTCTTTTTCCTTTTTTTAATTTAGACAACGAAACTTTCAAGTTTGAACCATTCAAATGAAGTGTCTGGTCTGCCTCCAAAATACAGGTCAACTTAGGGCCTGTTTGGGTGCTCCAAAACCGTGGTTTCAGAAGCACTTTTTCACAAAACGAGGTAATCTCCTCCATATATTTACTTCGTAATCCGTAAAAACACTTCTAAAACCATAGTTTGGTTTCTATCTAAACACTCCCTTAATTATACTGCGGGGCCATGTGTAGGACCCAATAACTTATACATTATATAAAATTTATTTATATACTACTTCCAGTCTTTAACATCTAATATAAGAGTTAGTTGACTAATTTAAGTAATTAAAAAAAATTAGTTAAGTTAGTTATTTGTAATAAATATGTGTTATCTTTCCTAAAATATCCTTACTAATCAAGTATATTGACTATAACTATTATTATTATAAGAATTATTTTTGAAAAAAATAAAAAAATATAAGAGTCAAAGTAGATTGGGATTTTATATTTAGAATCAAAATAAAAGTTAAACAAACTCTTATATTAAAGACAAGATATGGTATTATATATATAACTTTACAGGTAGGATCACTAAGAACCAGTGGGAAAGTTCTTCCATATGAACGCACTTTTATATTACTTGACAAATAGACATTCATTTTCAATCCCTTCGTGGGGGTAACTTCGAAACAAAGTCTAGTTTCTAAGCTACCTATTCAACCTTTTCAGAATTACGAGTGGCTCGTCTTAATTAATAATCTTTAATTAAATAAATTCATTTAATTATTTAAATACGCAATTTTTCGTCGTGCGTCCTTTATATGTACACAGAAGTTCTTTTTTTTTTTTTTACCGGCAAGATTATTGTCCTTAACTCACATAGAATAATCATAACCCGCCAACTTCTGAAAATCTTAAGAGGACATATATGGCATTATCAAAAGAAAAAAATGGGCCGGTTAATAGAAATTGAGGAAGGAATAGGAAAACCTGATCTCCTATGAAGTCCAACGGCAAAGCTGTCCTGGGATCCAGAAAGTTCTTTCCGGTAGAGATTTCCTGAACTTGCCGGAGCACTTGGCCGCCGGTGTACAGTGTCGATAAAATCGATATCGCCAGAACATACCTGTGCGGAATTACGGATGCATATTCAGTATCCCAGAAACAAACAAAACTGAACTTCGATTTAAATTTAGAAAGAAAAAAAAAGGGTTCTCCGATACAAATGCTCCGTAGCTAGCAATTTTGGAGTTAAAATGAAGAACATAGCAACCCCATTGGCATTTGCGGTGATTGACAACGGAAACAGTAATCAAATTTTCATGAAAGCCTAGGAAATTTCAATCCATTCGACAAGAAAATATGGAATAAAAAAAATGAAAGGAAGATAGAGATGGGAGATTAAATTGCCTATATTCCGGGTATCTGTCGAAATTTTTCCAATCGCCGTGCTTATTGGAGGCCATGACGATGAAACTGATCAGAGAGAAAAGCAGGGCAATTCCTCTCAGTAACAACGAGCCTTTCTTCAACAAATCGTCCCTCTTCCATCGCCTTAATATTCCACCATCTCCGCCGCCAATTCGCGGCTGCGTTTGATCCTGCTCTAAATCCGGCAAAGGCGACGCCGGTGCCTGTTTGGCCGGAGAAGAATCGAAATTCGTCTTTGTCGGTGAATCGGGAAACTCCGACATCTCTATCCGAATAACAAATTCGGAAAAATGAGAATGAAGGAATGAAGATGAAACTGCAAGAGGGGAATTTGGATATTTTGCTTTAAGACAGGAAAGTGTGATCTGTCGAATGTTTTCGGTTGAGAAGTTTGGAGTGAGAGCAAATCGTTAAGGTAGTTAAAGAAGGAAGAGTGAGAGCGAGGCGTGAAGTGTAATGGCGGGATGACGTGGCGTCGGATGAATGGCCTTAAGAAGCGGATCACGGCAAGGCATTCCCACTCGTTATGCGTGCCAGCTGTACGAAGTGGACCCACCACCGAAACGCCCAAACCAATGTTCTATAAATCGTCGTTTTTGTTTCATATTCTGTTTGGCTTCTCTTTTATAAAATAGCAACATTTCAAAACTTTTAGTTTTTTTTTTCACATGTTGCTTGAGAATTGAGAAAGGGCATGTCTGTTCTCCTGAAAAAATAAATACTACTACCTCCTATCTTAATTATAGGAGCTAATTCACTAATTTGATAAGATTAAGAAAATAAGTTAAGTTAGTTATTTGTAATAAATAGATATTGTTTTTTCTAAAATATTCTTGCTAATTAAGTGTCTTGGTTATAGCTACTATCGTTAGAAAGATTCCCTTGAGGAACAAAGTAGATTGTGGTCTTATATTTAGGATCAAAATAAAAGTCAAACAAGATCTTATATTAAGGATCAGGGGTAGTACTTTTGGTTTTAATTACAAAACCGTATTTATAAATTACAAATGAGGTCTTATAATTAAAGTCAGGGTAATATAATAAAGCCAAGGGAGTATTCGAAATTCTTTTGGCTTTTGGTTTAGAAATCTGTGACTGTAAAATATGTTTGAAATGGGAAAAATAGTATTAAAAATAGAATGAGTGAAACAAAGCGTGAACTTATTTCTCGGATCATTTTAAACATATATAAGAAATATTTGTATTTGATTAAAACTTCTGTTTGGGTGTTGTTTCCTTTTGTTATAATGGTAATATTTTTACTTTAAAAAACTGCATAACACAGCTCTTAATTGTTTCTTTAAAGCGGCATGGAGATAAGAAATATAATCCAAAAGGTTTGAAGTTTATCTTAAAGATAAGTAAGCAGTGCTCTTCTTTTTTTAAAAAGGAAAAAAGAAAAAAAAAAGTAAAGGGTTTTAATTGCTGATTTATTAATATAATATTATTTTGTAAAGAATCCTATTACGCATATAATTGTGATGTTTTGAGGTAAAAGGAAGTTTTGGCGATGTAACGTGGATCTGTGGGGTAGTCAATGTGATCTGAAGTTGGGCCTAACGGGCCAGCATGACCAACCCATGGGCTGGGCCCAATGGAGAAGAAATGGGACTAATACTAAAGGAGTTGGAAGAAATGAAGAATTTTGGGTATGGCTTGACATATGCTTCTGGCTCTCTCTGCGACAGAAGCTTCGAGATCTGTCTCTCATTCCACCTGCTTCCAGCTTACGCTGATTTGGATTCCCTCACAAAGCGGCTGCCCGCTGCTTCATGATCAACGCATCCCCAATTTTTTTTTTGTTTCCTTGGTATCTGCCAATTCTTTATTAATATTATATATATACACACACTACTTCCTATCTTAATTATACTACCTTCGATCCTTAATATAAGACCCTATTTGACTTTTATTTTGGTCCTAAATATAAAACCCCAATCCATTTTGTCTCTCATATTTACTCAATTTTTTTCATGATAGTCCTTTTAATAATTACAGTTTTAGTCAATACACTTGATTAGCAAGGATATTTTAGGAAAGACAACACCTATTTAGGACAAATAACTAACTCAACTTACTTTCTTAATCTCCTCAAATTATTCAACTGGCTCTTATAATTAGGACCAGAGGTAGTAAGATCTAGTTTATAGTCTATAAACAGAGTTTTATAATTAGGACCGGAGGTTGCATTATAAGCTTGTTTGAAATGGCAATAGAATCCTTTTAGAGTAACTTCTAATTTTAATTTGTGGAGTATGAAAAGTATTCCCTCTGGTTCTCATTATAATCTTCAAATAACTACTTACGAATAACGAATAATTAGTTAAAAGTAATGAATGGGTTAGAAATATATTTTTGTTTTCAAAAATAGCCTTATGATAAATGAGAAAACAAATAAAAGAGTATGTGTGGAGAAATATGAACATGAAGATTATGATAACAGAGAAAATAAAAAATTAAAAAAAACAGATTGAATGTTAAAACAAATTCTAAGTAAAATTTATAAAATAAATCATATTTTTTTACGAATTTAAAACTTATAAGTAAAATAGGAGGGAAATGGTTAAAAACAAGTACTTTTGACTTTTGAGTGTGCCAATCGTCCAAACCAGCGCTAAACATCCACCAGAGCTGATCATAGCAGCTAAAGTACAAAGCTCTTACCATAGGACCGTGTTTGAAAATGATAAACATTATATCATGCTCCTTACAATCTTTTTTTTTTTTTTTGGGTAAGGATATACCAGTATTAATTACTTTACATTAATTTAAAAAAATTTAATTTTTATAAAATTTTACTGTTCTTAAAATTACCATTAATCATCTTTGGCCAAAAAAAAAATTTACCATTAATCACCAAGATTGAAAATGTAAAATTTATAAAAAAGTTATATGAAAAATTCATAAAAAAAAACCTCATAAATAAAACTAGACGAAATGTATTTTAAAAAAAATTAAACAAATACCTCTAACATTTGGAAAATCCACATCAATGACTTTTGAGTCGTTTTCAGGCATAAAATCTTGCAGGCTAAGTTTTCATTGGACCCCAAAAGGCTTTGGTTTGGAAGAAGGGAAGAATAAGAGAATATGTAATGCGGGACACTTGTCATGAATAGTTATGTAATTTACTGGTTATTGGAATATAGACAATTGAAAAGGCCAGCCAAACAAATAAAGTACAATGAAATATTCCCTTAAAGAAAAAGGTATTAAATCAAAATAATTATATACCCCTTGGGTCCTTAATATATGAGCTAATTGTTGAGTTAATTTTGGTCCTAAATATAATAGCTATTTCTAATATTTTTCAATTTTTTTAAATTACTCTTATAGGCACTCCTTCAATCATAATTAAGTAGAAAAGGGAGAAAGGATATTAAAAAAAATGATTATAGTATTTTAAGAAAAAGATGTCATATTTCTTATAATTAACTAATTTATCTAACTTTTTTAATCTAATAAAATTAGTTAAATAGATCTTATATTAAAAATCGGAGAAATACTCAATATATAATTGTGGGCATATGGATACACCAAACGTGGGCCAGTCCCAAAAACTGATTCCACATGACAGGTAAAAGAGCACGCATTATTAGATGCCAATTATTATTATCATTATCTTCAAAAAATGATTGGCTATTCCAAATATGCCTTCCTTTTTATGTCGCCTAATCCGATTAAAAAGCACACATAAAGAATATAGGTTTTTCCCCTGCCTTGCCTTGCCGGCCTGGATTGTATGCCAAGTTAGATGAACATTTTAAAAATTTCAAAAATGTCTTCTCTTGGAAATATTTTTTTCCTGCAAAAATGGTTTGTTTTAAACCTGATGTTGTCAAATTTCATGCATGATTAAATTTGTGTAATCATATGATATATTCAAGCAATAGAAAAAATATATATAAAATATTTTTAATTCTTTTCCTTCTCATCCTCCATGTATTACAAATTTGCAATAGCTTATTTTGGTTTGGCTTATAATATGTAACTAGTACTAATGATGGGGTTTTTTTTTTTTTAATGTGTAAGGTTGCATGTTGAACCCCTCTCTAAGAAATAAATAAAGCTACGTATTTGGTTTTTTAACAGTGTTTCAATTTAATCCTTTAAATTTTGAATAATATTTTTTATAATAATCATGGTTATTTTAAAAATTAAATCTAATATATTATATTATTATTTGGTAGCGATTTATCAACATTTAAAATCTTATTTATGTGTCATAAATTAAATCTAATATATTATTTTTTTATTAACAATTTTAGAGTTAGGTAACTAAAAATATACTTTTTAAATCTAAGAAACCAAATACCTTATATAAAATTAAATGAGCAAAATTATACTTTTGCATAAAAATATAATGATCACATTTGCTATGATTAGAAAAAAATAATTATTCGCCATGTCTTGAGATTTAGGAATATTAAGAAACTCAATGTTGATAAGTGTCAAAACTATCCACATCGCTATCTATGGTTTTTGTTCATTTCTTCCTATGTGATCTCTCTCCATATTTGTAGACACAACATGAATCTACTTAGGATGAAATCTAACATTATTGAAAATCACATATTTTCACATTCTATTATATCATTCAAAGCTTGAGTTTTTTTTTTTTGACCGGAGATTCAAAGCTTGAGTTTAGACATGCACTTTCTGTTGTTTCCTAAGTCAATTCACCATGAAACCATAACAATATCATACAAAAAGCATACGAAAACACCTACTTTTTTTAAATATAAAATTATTTTAACAATATTTCCTAAATTTTTTACATATTAATTAAAAATAGCCATCTTTTTTTTTTAATTTTAACAATTCATTAAAAAAAATCTCATATTCAAGACGGGGATAAAAAGTTTATAATTTTGAATAACAATATGTTTCAATTAGAAGTTTGTATAAATATTAATTGGAGATTTACTACTCCTTCTTAGTTACAATTTTTGGACTGGATATTTTTCTCCTTATAAACTACATTTTAAATGTATCTAAATATTTAATGCATTTTTTTATTTTTTGCTTTTAATTAGTTACATGTTTTTTATTTTTATCTTACTCGTTGTTTTTCATATTTTCTACTCATTGTCTCTGCTCTCTATTTTTTCACAAACAAAAGTGTTTTTGAAGAATAAGTTATAATTCAGTTATTTGTATATTTATATATAAAAAAAGAAGCATTAGTTTTGACAAAAGACAGGTATTATTAAATGGGAGGAACGAAGACAACAGGGGAAAAAAGTAAAAATAACGGCTATCGCAGGCTTTTTCTGTTTTATGTTGCGCCCGCTGGAATGCTCGCTAAACGCCGACCACCGACTCAGCCAGTCAACGGTAACCTCCGTTTGCCTTTGCCACGCAATCTCCCCTTTCACGAGTGGCGCCGGCCTGGCCTGCTTGGCTGCTTCCCTCTACACATTTCTAAACATATTACTTAAAAATAAAAGCGTAATGTTACCCCTATGCTAAATGCTTCCTCACATCCATTCTTTTACTCGTGATATTTTTTTAGCGTAATTTTATTATTACCTCCTCTTCCAATTATTTCTCCGATCCTAAATATAAAACTTTTATACTAGTATATATAAGACTAGGTTCTAAATATAAGACTCTTAAAGGTCTTATATTTAAGATCGAAGGAGTATAAGATGTCGTTTATAGTCTATAAACGAGATCTTATAATTAATACTAGAGATAATATTATCTTGTTTTTCAATGTATCAAAATAAAAAGAACAGAATGCTAAATGTACATCAAAAATAAAATTGGAGTTAAGATTATACTTTTAACCTTAAAATAAATAGAAAGAGCCCACCACCAACTGGGATTGGTCCGAGTGGTAAGCGGCTTGATTCTACTTAAGTGAGGTCTCGAGTTCGATTCCTCATGAATACAGAAAATCCACAAAACTCTGGTGAATCGATTGGAAATCCAAAAAAAAAACAGAAAGAGCCCAATAAACAATAGTTCTGTTTGACCGAATTGAAATTTTTGAGAATTTTTTAAGACTGAAGCTTGATGTGATGAGTTCTCGTACTAAGCGCAATGTCAAAAAATAACAGGACGAGTGAGTGAGAAGTGGCCAAAAAAACAAAAAGATTTCATTCATCAGTTTCCAATTGCTGTTTACAGAACAGCACGAGAATTTCTCTGATCCCTCTTCCATTTTTGACCTTTTTATACTTTTTCTTCCTTCTTCTCCAGATTTCTTTTTTAGTTTTTAATTTATGTTTCGTGAACATTTCCTCTTATTCTAATTTCGGCATATTATACTTGTGTCCCGTTCTCTTTTTCTCCTTTTTGTCCCCTTCTTTGCTCTTTTTTTTTTCATTCCACTCACTTTCTCAAAATAAGAGCACAATTTGCAACGAGATTTTCGTGCACGTCTGGTCCAGGCATCAAATTACTTAACTCGCAAGGCATCATCTTTATTTTTAGACTTTCTGTTTTCAAAAAAGATTATATTCTTTTTAAAGAAGTGAATTGGATTATAGAGAATCTGAATTGGAATCAATCAAAATCTCTCACGCTCCGTATCAACGATTCACTTGGAAAATTTGAAGAAGCTATGAACGGACAGGATTGCTCCGAGAACAAGGCTCGTGCAGATTTGCGTAAACCCCACAACACCAAATCCATATTCAAAGCTGAACCATGCCTCCCCCACATAAACACACTTCTAGATTTGTTATCAACGACGTCGTCCCGTTCTTAATCAGCATATCGTAATTGAAATTAAGATTTACGTCAGCCGGCGTCAACTTCAATTTTCATTATACTTAAATTTCATAATAATAATGAATCAGGACCTGATGTTAGTTTAAATTCAGCAGTTAGCAGTTGATTATTATACCATTATAATGGTATTGCAATTACTTATAATTAGAATTTAATTATGTAATTAACACGGAAGCTTGTAGAATTGCGTCATCATCTTCGTTCATGAAATTAGTGGCGCCAACTGTTTCAATTAGGTTACCAACATGGACTTGCCTCTTTACTTTGCTCCACTATTTCTCTTTCCTTTTTCTTTTAAAAAAAAATATAAAATGGGTTTATTTTTTAATGTTGGCCAATTAGATATTGCCAATCAATTAAATGTCACATCTTTGAGTTGTTACTTATTATTATCCCAAAGAATGATTCATACGGTTCTTAGAATTATGAGTATTAATTTTAATTTTTTTTTTAAACATAGATATTCTCTTATTGAAGGTAATCCTATTCGAAACACTGTTAGGCACTAAATGTGGGTACCTTTTGCAACCGGGATTCAAACCTTGATTCATCACGTTGAGAGGGACTAGCTTCTTTCGCTACACCCAACTCCTGTTGGTGATTTAAATTTTTTTAAATTTGAATGATAAAACCTACTCCTCCATCTACATATGATCCATCAAGTCTCATCATGATCCATTATGTCAAATGGAATAGAAAGGCCTGGCCCTTGGCCTTTCTGGAACTCTCTACGTGTCCTATTATGTATCTATACATGTATGTATAAGCCAAACTTCACAATTTTATATTCGTGAATTATAAGTGTATTTAGATAATCTTAGATTATATGCAATGTTCAATGCCCACATCTCATTCGGATTAATTCAATGGCAAAAAAAATTCAGATTAATTCGTATGGTTTATAAAAGTCTTGTTTACCATTACGATTAAAATCACTTATAAACAAATTTCATGTAAATTAAGACAAAACTCATATATTTACTTTGTATTCTGTAAATTCTTATTAAAAAATTATTTATAAACTGCTCTAAATGGGCGTAAAGTGTATCACTTAACCATTTGGCCGAACCAAACAAATACGGACGGAAGAATAAAATTAGGCTTTTTTACTAATATACTGCAAACAGTAAAACATATTATCAAAATCCTGCAAAATGAAAATTATTTACCAGAATACTATACTTAAAATCGTTCATGTAAAGAACGAGTTTAAGATTGTAAGGAAATTGTTCATGCGAAGATAAAATTTACTTGTGCTATTTGTCCCATTGTCCTAACAAGTCTGACACGTACCTTATTTTGAATAAAAAAGTAAACTTCATCACGCATACATCGATTTTGCCTTGCTCTCTCCTCTCTCTTCTCTCCTGCCACCGGAATCAAACGGAATATTTGAAAAATTGATGAGTAAGGAATAGTTTGAAAAAACACACGGTGATGGCTATTTGGGGGAGGAAAAAAATGATTGATAGAGTTAATGTACAAATTATGGGGTGGAGTAAAATAGGAAAATCAAATATACACTCACTTAATTTTTAATATAAGATCTATTTATTTAATTTAAATAAATTAAAGAAACTAAATTAATTACTTGATTATGAATATGAGAAAGAAGGTAGATAAATGACTTACACTTAGGATCAAAATTTACCCTCAGACTAAGTCCTACATTCAGGACAGGAGGAGTATATTATATCAAAAAATGTAAAAGTGTTTTAGTTTGAAAAAAATTATAAATATAAGAGATAATATAAATAAAGGTCTTACATTTAGGGAAAAATTATAAATACAAGAAATAAAATAAATAAAAATATTATATTTTTGAAAAAAAAATGATAAATACGAGAATTAAGATAGATATAAATATGAAAGATAAGATAGATAAAGATCTTACATTTAGAAAAAAAATTATGAACATGAGAAATAAAATAGATAAAGGTCTTATATTTAGAAAAAATAATAAATATGAGAATTAAGATAGATAAAAGTCTTACATTTGGGAAAAAAATACTTTACATTTTTTGATATAATATACTCCCCCTATCTTGAATGTAGGATTTAGTCTGAGGGTAAATTTTGATTCTAAGTGTAAGTCATTTATCTACCTTCTTTCTCATATTCATAATCAAGTAATTAATTTAGTTTCTTTAATTTATTTAAATTAGATAAATAGATCTTACATTAAGAATTAAGTGAGTGTATATTTGATTTTCCTATTTTACTCCATCCCATAATTTGTACATTACCTCTATCAATCATTTTTTTCCTCCCCCAAATAGCCATCACCGTGTGTTTTTTCAAATTATTCCTTACTCATCAATTTTTCAAATATTCCGTTTGATTCCGGTGGCAGGAGAGAAGAGAGAGGAGAGAGCAAGGCAAAATCGATGTATGCGTGATGAAGTTTACTTTTTTATTCAAAATAATGTATGTGTCAGACTTGTTAGGAAATGGGACAAATAGCAAAGGTAAATTCATCTTCGCATGAACGACTTCCTTACAATCTTAAACTCGTTCTTTACATGAACGATTTTAAGTATTGTATTCTGGTAAATAATTTTCACTTTGCAGGATTTTGGTAATATGTTTTACTGTTTGCAGTATATTAGTAAAAAAGCCATAAAATTAATTAAAATAAATATTGCTTCTTCAGGATTAAAAACAAAAAAATTTTAGGGAGTTGATTTGGATAGATGAGCATGAACTATCTAATCCATGGCAATTGCGTCATTTAGGAGAAAAGGAAGGGCAATTGAGGAATCAGAGATGGAGACGCTTCCTTCGTCTGCGCAGCTCCATCCGCATTCTCACCGCGTGCAACCAGCTATCCCGGTCACCCCTCCACGCCGCGTTACTGCTTCATCTCTCTTCTTTCTTCCCTTTTCTTTATCTCTTTTCTCCGCAGAAACTCTCCTCAACCCCCACAATCTCATCTCCTGAAACTGACTTCTCTCAGCTCTCGCACAGACCTCCCACTAATGGTCTCACTCTTCCTTGCTTCCTAGGGTCGCTCCATTTCTCGCAGCCATGTCATCATCCCGTTTTGCTCCTATTTTCGCTTTCTATTCCCCCATATCTCCCTCCCTCTCGTCCAGAAGACCCGTCCTCATCGGCGCTAACCACACCTCCGCTCGCTTCTCCTCCCGATAATTCTCTTCCTGGAAAACCATACCTTTCATTCTTTTTCTCGTTGAGTTCTTCACCAAAGAAGAAAAATTCCGGCTTTCATTCATTTGTTTATTTTTTTGTGCATTCTTGCGTGAAATCAAATTTTTCTTCCGGAAAGGTGTTAAATCTGCTGCAATGGAGACTGCCGCTGCGAAGCCCGGCTTTCTCAGGAATATTCTCATACGGTTGCTTCTGTTTGGGGTTTTCATTATTGTCGTTCGGTTTGCTTATGTCATCACCATCGCCGGCGAGTCTTGCAACGTCGGCGACTTCTGCTTCTTCTCCCTTCCGGAGTCTCTCAACTTTGTAGTCGCCGGCTCCGGGGCCGGGGTTTTGGCTGTCGAGTCCAATGAGGCCATCGTTAGCCGATCTGCGGCGCGACCGGAGGTTTACTCGAGTAAAGAGTGGAATGAGGCCGTTAGTTTCTACTCATCCGTGTTCAAGGATCACGTATCTTATGGCTATAGAATCCTTTTAGGGTAACTTCTAATTTTAATTCGTGGAGTATGAGAAGTATTCCCTCTAGTTAATCTTCAAATAATTATTCACGGATAATGAATAATTAGTTAAAAAAAATGAAAAAACAAATAAAAGAGTATGTGTGGAGAAAGGTGATAAGAAAAATTATGATAAAAAAATAAATAATTAAAAACAAAATTAAAAAAATATATTAAATGTTAAAACAAATTAAAATTAAAATTTATAAAATAAACCTTTCACAAATTTAAAATTTATAAATAAAATAAGAGGGAGTAGGTTAAAAACAAGTACTTTTGACTTTTGAGTGTGCCAATCATCCAAAGCTCTTAGCACAGGGCTGCGTTTGAAAATGATAAACATTAATTTAAAAAAATAATTAATTTTTATAAAAATTTACTATTCTTAAAATTACCATTAATCATCTTTGGCCGCACAAAAAATTTACCGTTAATCACCAAGATTGAAAATGTAAAATTTATAAAAAGTTATATCACAAATTAATTAAAAAAAATACCTCATAAATAAAACCAGACGAAATGTATTTTAAAAAAATTAAACAAACACCTCCAACACTTGATCCCAATCAATGACTTTTGAGTCGTTTTCAGGCATAAAATCTTGTAGGGTAAGTTTTTATTGGACCCCAAAAGGCTTTTGTTTGGAAGAGGGGAAGAATAAGAGAATGTGTAATGCGGGACACTTGTCATGAATAGTTATGTAATTTACTGGTTATTGGAATATAGACAATTGAAAATGCCAGCCAAACAAATAAAGTACAATGAAATATTCCCTTAAAGAAAAAGGTATTAAATCAAAATAATTATATACTCCTCGGATCCTTAATATAAGACCTAATTATTGACTTAATTTTGGTCTTAAATATAAAAGCTATTTCTAATATTTATCAATTTTTTAAATTATTCTTATAGACACTTCTTCAATCATAATCAAGTAGAAAAGAGAAAGAGGATATTAAAAAAATGACTATAGTGTTTTAAAAAAAACATATCATATTTCTTATAATTAACTAACTTATCTAACTTTTTAAATCTAATCAAATTAATTAAATAGATCTTATATTAAAAATAGGAAGAATACTTCCTATATAATTGTGGGCACATGGATACACCAAACGTGGGCCAGTCCCAAAAAATGATTCCACATGACAGGGAAAAGAACACGTATTATTAGATGTCAGTTATTATTATCATTATCTTCAAAAAATGATTGGTTATGCCAAATATGCCTTCCTTTTTATGTCGCCTAATCCGATTAGAAAGCACACATAAAGAATATAGTTTTTTTCCCTTGCCTTGCCGGCCTGGATTGTATGCCAAATTACACGAACATTTTAAAATCTCAAAAATGTATTCTCTTGGGAAAAAAATTTTCTCGGAAAAATGGTTTGTTTTAAACCTGATGTCAAATTTCATGCATGATTAAATTTGTGTAATCATATGATGTATTCAAGTGATAGAACAAATAAACTCTTCTAGTCCTTAATATAAGATCCATTTAACTAATTTGATTAGATTAAGAAAGTTAGGTAAGTTAGTTAATTATAAAAAATGTGACACATTTTTTCTAAAATACTATAATAATCTTTTTTAATACCCCATCTCCCTCTTTCACTTGATTATGGTTGAGGGAGT
The DNA here is from genome assembly GCF_004799145.2 of Neltuma alba. Lineage (NCBI taxonomy): Eukaryota > Viridiplantae > Streptophyta > Magnoliopsida > Fabales > Fabaceae > Neltuma > Neltuma alba. Next base: position 11,371 of record NW_021634781.1, on the reverse strand, counting down.
ATCCATAAGGATAATTTAGAAAAAATTGATAAATATGAGAAATGGATCTTATATTTAAGACTAAAATCAACTTAACAATTGAGTCATATATTAAGGATCGGAGGAGTATAAAATATTTTTAATTCTTTTCCTTCTCATCTTCCATGCATTACAAATTTGCAATAGCTTATTTGGGTTTGGCTTATAATCTATAACTAGTACTAGTGATGGTTTTTAAAATTTTTTTTTAAATGTGCAAGGTCACGTGTTGAACCCCTCTTTAAGAAATAAATAAAGCCACATATTTAGTTTTTTTAACTTTATACAGTGTTTCAATTTAATTCTTTAAATTTTAAATAATATTTTTTGTAATAATCATGGTTATTTTAAAAATTAAATCTAATATATTATATTATTATTTGATAACGATTTATCAACACTTAAAATCTTAATATCATTATTTTTTATCAACAATTTTAGAGTTAGGTAACTAAAAATATACTTTTTAAATCTGACAAACCAAATACCTTGTATAAAATTAAATGAGCAAAGGTATGCTTTTGCATAAAAAAATATAATGAGCACATTTGCTGTGATTAAAAAATAATAATAATTCGCTATGTCTTGAGACTTGGGAATATTGAGAAACGCAACGTTGATAACTGTCAAAACTATCCCCATCGCTCTCTATGGTTTTTGTTCATTTCTTCCTGTGTGATCTCTTTCCATATTTGTAGACACAACATCTATTTAGGATGAAATCTAACTTTATTGAAAATCACACATTTTCACATTCTATTATATCATTCAAAGCTTGAGTTTAGCCATGCACTTTCTTTTGTTTCCTAAGTGAATTCACCATGAAACACATAACAATATCATGCAAAAAGCATACGAAAATATCAAATTTTTTTAAAGATAAAATTATTTTATCAATTTGTCCTAAATTTTTTACATATTAATTAAAAATAGCCATCTTTTTTTTTTTTAGAATTTTAACAATTCATTAAAAAAATCTCATATTTAAGACAGGGATAAAAAGTTTACAATTTTAAATAACAAGATGTTTGAATTAGAAGTTTGTATAAGTTCTAATCGGAGAGTTACTACCCCTTCTTAGTCACAATTTTTGGAATGGATATTTTTTTTTATAAACTAATTTCAAATGCATCTAAATATTTAACGCATTTTTTATTTTTGCTTTTTTATTAGTTACATGTTTTTTATTTTTATCTTACTCGTTGTCTTTCATATTTTCTATTCATTATCTCTCCTCTCTATTTTTTCACAAACAAAAGTGTTTTTGAAAAATAGGTTATAATTCAGTTATAAAAAAAAGGAGATTAATTTTGGCAAAAGACAGGTATTATTAAATGGGAGGAATGAAGACAACAGGGGAAAAAAGTAAAAATAACGGCTATCGCAGGCTTTTTCTGTTTTATGTTGCGCCCACTGGAATGATCGCTGAACGCCCACCACCGACTCCGCCAGTCAACGGTAACCTCCGTTTGCCTTTGCCACGCAATCTCCCCTTTCACGCGTGGCGCCGGCCTGTCCTGCTTGGCTGCTTCCCTCTACACATTTCTAAACATATCACTTAAATAAAAATAAAAGCGTAATTTTACCCCTGTGCTAAATGCTTCATCACATCCATTCTTTTACTCGTGATATTTTTTTAGCGTAATTTTATTATTATCTCCGATTCTAATTATTATTTTGGTTCTAAATATAAGATTTTTATAGTATCAGAGGAGTATAAGATTTTATTTGTAATATACAAACGAGATCTTATAATTAAAATCGAAAGTAATATTATCTTATTTTTCAATGTGTCAAAATAAAAAGATCAGAATGTTAAGTGTATATAAAAAATAAAATTGGAGTTAAGATTATACTTTTGACCTTAAAATAAATAGAGAGAGCCTCATAAACAAGAGTTCCGTTTGACCGAATTGAAATTTGAGAATTTTTTAAGACTGAAACTTGATGTGATGAGTTCTTGTACTAAGCTCAACGTCAAAAAAGATTTCATTCACCGGTTTCCAATTGCTGTCTGCAGGGCACGAGAATTTCTCTGATCCCTCTTCCATTTTTGACCTTTTTATACTTTTGCTTCCTTCTTCAGATTTCTTTTTTAGTTTTTAATTTATGTTTCGTGAACATTTCCTCTTATTCTAATTTCGGCATATTATACTTGTGTGCCGTTCTCGTTTTCTCCTTTTTGTTCCCTTCTTTGTTTTATTAGCTAAAGTATATTTTTAAGTCATTTAACGTTTTGTTTTAATCTTTTAATTTTAAAAAGTAAATTTTTAATCATTTAATTCTAAAATTATTAACAAAAAATGATTATATTAAGTTCTTGAATACTGATAAAATATTACCAAATACTAACATATTAAATTTAATGTTCAAAACAACTACGATTGTTACAAAAAATCATCATTTAAGATTAACAATTTTGAAATTAAAAGACTGAAAGTATACATTTTAAAGTTAAAAGATTAAGAGCCTGTTTGGTTAAGCGGTGGGATCTCAAATAAGCCCGTTTAAATTCAAATAAGTGCTTATGAAGCATGGTTAGGGTGTTTGGATAATTTTTATAGAATCCCGATAAATCGTGATTTTAACCTCCCACCGTACTTTTAGGATAAGCAATAAAAGATAGTTTATGCGTTTGAAAAATCCCGATGAATATTCAGTAACTAAATTTTCTCTAATCTACCCCTCATTCTAATGGTAATTATTTTAAATTTTTTTAAAAAAAACATACAATATGAAACTATTTTTCTTTTAATTTTATCTAAACAAAAATAAGATTACGGATGACATATGATTGAAACAACACAATCAAATATTTAGGTAATATTCTGATTCTAGGAGCATTGTTAAATTAAGAAAATAATGATGACAAATAATTTTTCAGCTTATTTTTATATTTATTATTGTTATTTTATCTAAAATGATATCTCTCCATTTACTCTTCCACAAATCTCTCTTCAAATATTATCTCCACATATTTTGCCTACAATTTTTCAACCTAAACGGCTAAACCACTTCAAATAATAATAATTTTAAAATAAAAATAATATTTAAATATTCATGTCATTTATTAAATTATATTTAATAAAATTTATTATTAAATATAATAATTATGAAAATGTAAACAACTTTATTAACTTCATGTCCTTTTTAGTAATTATACACCCATAAGTGATTTTAACGAATAAAAACCAAACATAATCACAATTCTTAAAATCACTTATAAAAAAAAAATCCAAACAGAAATCACGATTAACTAGTATCACTTATAGCCAGTATCACTTATAAAATTCACGATTATCTAAAATCACAGTTGTTCACCGCTAATCCAAACGGGCACTAAATTGAAACCTTCCGTAAAAGTTAAAAGACCAAATATATACTTTCACTTTGTTTTATGTTTTTTTTTTTTCATTCCACTCACTTTCTCAAAATAAGAGCACAATTTGCAACGAGATTCTCGTGTACGTTTGGTCCCGGCATCAAATCACTTAACTCGCAAGGCATCATCTTTATTTTTAGACTTCTTGTTTTCAAAAAAGCTTATATTTCTTTTTAAAGAAGTGAATTGGATTATAAAGAATCTGCGTTGGAATCAATCAAATCTCTCACGCTCCGCATTAATGATTCTCGTGGAAAATTTGACGAAGCTATGAACGGACGGGATTCCTCGGAGAACAAGGCTCGTGCAGATTTGCGTAAACCCTACAACACCAAATCCATATTCAAAGCTGAACCATGCCTCCCCCTCATAAACACACTTCCAGATTTGTTATCAACGACGTCGTCCCGTTCTTAATCAGCACATCGTAATTGAAATTAAGATTTACGTCAGCCGGCGTCAACTTCAATTTTCGTCACACTTAAATTTCATAATAATAATGAATCCGGACCTGATGTTAGTTTAAATTCAGCAGTTAGCAGTTGATTATTATACCATTATAATGGTATTGCAATTACTTATAATTAGAATTTAATTATGTAATTAACACGGAAGCTTGTAGAATTGCGTCATCATCTTCGTTCATGAAATTAGTGGCGCCAACTGTTTCAATTAGGTTACCAACATGGACTTGCCTCTTTACTTGCTCCACTATTTCTCTTTCCTTTTTCTTTTTAAAAAAAATATAAAATGGGTTTATTTTTTAATGTTGGCCAATTAGATATTGCCAATCAATTAAATGTCACATCTTTGAGTTGTTACTTATTATTATCCCAAAGAATGATTCATACGGTTCTTAGAATTATGAGTATTAATTTTAATTTTTTTTTAAACATAGGTATTCTCTTATTGAAGGTAATCCTATTCGAAATACTATTAGGCACTAAATGTGGGTACCTTTTGCAACCGGGATTCAAACCTTGATTCATCACGTTGGGAGGAACTAGCTTCTTTCGCTACACCCAACCCCTGTTGGTGATTTAAATTTTTTTAAATTTGAATGATAAAACCTACTCCTCCATCTACACATGATCCATCAAGTCTCATCATGATCCATTATGTCAAATGGAATAGAAAGGCCTGGCCCTTGGCCTTTCTGGAACTCTCTACGTGTCCTATTATGTATCTATACATGTATGTATAAGCCAAACTTCACAATTTTATATTCGTGAATTATAAGTGTATTTAGATAATCTTAGATTATATGCAATGTTCAATGCCCACATCTCATTCAGATTAATTCAATGGCAAAAAAAATTCAGATTAATTTGTATGGTTTATAAAAGTCCTGTTTACCATTACGATTAAAATCACTTATAAACAAATTTCATGTAAATTAAGACAAAACTCATATATTTACTTTGTATTCTGTAAATTCTTATTAAAAAATTATTTATAAACTGCTCTAAATGGGCGTAAAGTGTATCACTTAACCATTTGGCCGAACCAAACAAATACGGACGGAAGAATAAAATTAGGCTTTTTTACTAATATACTGCAGACAGTAAAACATATTACAAAATCCTGCAAAGTGAAAATTATTACCAGAATACTATACTTAAAATCGTTCATGTAAAGAACGAGTTTAAGATTGTAAGGAAATTGTTCATGCGAAGATAAATTTTACTTGTGCTATTTGTCCCATTGTCCTAACAAGTCTGACACGTACCTTATTTTGAATAAAAAAGTAAACTTTATCACGCATACATTAATTTTGCCTTGCTCTCTCCTCTCTCCTCTCTCTTCTCTCTTCTCTCCTGCCACCGGAATCAAACGAAATATTTGAAAAATTGATGAGTAAGGAATAGTTTGAAAAAACACACGGTGATGGCTATTTGGGGGAGGAAAAAAATGATTGATAGAGTTAATGTACAAATTATGGGGTGGAGTAAAATAGGAAAATCAAATATACACTCACTTAATTCTTAATATAAGATCTATTTATTTAATTTAAATAAATTAAAGAAACTAAATTAATTACTTGATTATGAATATGAGAAAGAAGGTAGATAAATGACTTACACTTAGGATCAAAATTTACCCTCAGACTAAGTCCTACATTCAGGACAGGAGGAGTATATTATATCAAAAATGTAAAAGTGTTTTAGTTTGAAAAAAATTATAAATATAAGAGATAATATAAATAAAGGTCTTACATTTAGGGAAAAATTATAAATACAAGAAATAAAATAAATAAAAATATTATATTTTTGAAAAAAAATGATAAATACGAGAATTAAGATAGATATAAATATGAAAGATAAGATAGATAAGATCTTACATTTAGAAAAAAATTATGAACATGAGAAATAAAATAGATAAAGATCTTATATTTAGAAAAAATAATAAATATGAGAATTAAGATAGATAAAAGTCTTACATTTGGGAAAAAAAATACTTTTACATTTTTTGATATAATATACTCCCCTATCTTGAATGTAGGATTTAGTCTGAGAGTAAATTTTGATTCTAAGTGTAAGTCATTTATCTACCTTCTTTCTCATATTCATAATCAAGTAATTAATTTAGTTTCTTTAATTATTTAAATTAGATAAATAGATCTTACATTAAGAATTAAGTGAGTGTATATTGATTTTCTATTTTACTCCATCCCATAATTGTACATTACCTCTATCAATCATTTTTTCCTCCCCAAATAGCCATCACCGTGTGTTTTTTCAAACTATTCCTTACTCATCAATTTTTCAAATATTCCGTTTGATTCCGGTGGCAGGAGAGAAGAGAGAAGAGAGAGGAGAGAGGAGAGAGCAAGGCAAAATTAATGTATGCGTGATAAAGTTTACTTTTTTATTCAAAATAATGTATGTGTCAGACTTGTTAGGACAATGGGACAAATAGCAAAGGTAAAATTCATCTTCGCATGAACGACTTCCTTACAATCTTAAACTCGTTCTTTACATGAACGATTTTAAGTATAGTATTCTGGTAAATAATTTTTACTTTACAGGATTTTGGTAATATGTTTTACTGTTTGCAGTATATTAGTAAAAAAGCCATAAAATTAATTAAAATAAATATTGCTTCTTCAGGATTAAAAACAAAAAAATTTTAGGGAGTTGATTTGGATAGATGAGCATGAACTATCTAATCCATGGCAATTGCGTCATTTAGGAGAAAAGGAAGGGCAATTGAGGAATCAGAGATGGAGACGCTTCCTTCGTCTGCGCAGCTCCATCCGCATTCTCACCGCGTGCAACCAGCTATCCCGGTCACCCCTCCACGCCGCGTTACTGCTTCATCTCTCTTCTTTCTTCCCTTTTCTTTATCTCTTTTCTCCGCAGAAACTCTCCTCAACCCCCACAATCTCATCTCCTGAAACTGACTTCTCTCAGCTCTCGCACAGACCTCCCACTAATGGTCTCACTCTTCTCTGCTTCCTAGGGTCGCTCCATTTCTCGCAGCCATGTCATCATCCCGTTTTGCTCCTATTTTCGCTTTCTATTTCCCCAGATTTCCCTCCCTCTCTTCCAGAAGACCCGTCCTCATCGGCGCTAACCACACCTCCGCTCGCTTCTCCTCCCGATAATTCTCTTCCTGGAAAACCATACCTTTCATTCTTTTTCTCCTTGAGTTCTTCACCAAAGAAGAAAAATTCCGGCTTTCATTCATTTTGTTTATTTTTTTGTGCATTCTTGCGTGAAATCAAATTTTCTTCCGGAAAGTGTTAAATCTGCTGCAATGGAGACTGCCGCTGCGAAGCCCGGCTTTCTCAGGAATATTCTCATACGGTTGCTTCTGTTTGGGGTTTTCATTATTGTCGTTCGGTTTGCTTATGTCATCACCATCGCCGGCGAGTCTTGCAACGTCGGCGACTTCTGCTTCTTCTCCCTTCCGGAGTCTCTCAACTTTGTAGTCGCCGGGGGGGGTTTGGCTGTTGAGTCCAATGAGGCCATCGTTAGCCGATCTGCGGCGCGACCGGAGGTTTACTCGAGTAAAGAGTGGAATGAGGCCGTTAGTTTCTACTCATCCGTGTTCAAGGATCACGTATCTTATGGCTATAGAATCCTTTTAGAGTAACTTTTAATTTAATTTGTGGAGTATGAGAAGTATTCCCTCAAGTTAATCTTCAAATATTGGTAAAAAAAAAAAAAGTTAATCTTCAAATAACTATTCACGGATAATAAATAATTAGTTAAAAATAATCAATAAGTTTAAAATATATTTTTGTTTTCAAAAATAGTCTTACAATAAATGAGAAAACAAATAAAGAGAGTATGGTGGAGAAACGTGATAAGAAAGATTATGATTAAAAAAAAATAATTAAAAACAAAATTAAAAAAAATATATTAAATGTTAAAACAAATTAAAATTAAAATTATAAAATAAACCTTTCACAAATTTAAAATTTATAAATAAAATAAGAAGGAGTAGGTTAAAAGCAAGTACTTTTGACTTTTGAGGGTGCCAATCGTCCAAAGCTCTTAGCATAGGGCTGCGTTTGAAAATGATAAACAATTTAAAAAATAATTAATTTTTATAAAAATTTACTATTCTTAAAATTACCATTAATCATCTTTGGCCACACAAAAAATTTACCGTTAATCACCAAGATTGAAAATGTAAAATTTATAAAAAGTTATATCACAAATTAATTAAAAAAATATACCTCATAAATAAAACCAGACGAAATGTATTTTAAAAAAAATTAAACAAACACCTCCAACACTTGGAAAATCCCAATCAATGACTTTTGAGTCGTTTTCAGGCATAAAATCTTGCAGGCTAAGTTTTCATTGGACCCCAAATGGCTTTTGTTTGGAAGAAGGGAAGAATAAGAGGATGCGTAATGCGGGACACTTGTCATGAATAGTTACGTAATTTACTGGTTATTGGAATATAGACAATTGAAAATGCCAGCCAAACAAATAAAGTACAATGAAATATTCCCTTCAAGAAAAAGGTATTAAATCAAAATAAATATATACTCATCTATCCTTAATATAGGATATAATTGTTGAGTTAATTTTGATATAAATATAAGAGCTATTTCTAATATTTATCAATTTTTTTAAATTACTCTTATAGACATTCCTTCAATAATAATCAAGTAGAAAAAGGAGAGAGGATATTAAAAAAAATTAATATAATGTTTTAAGAAAAAGATGTCATATTTCTTATAATTAACTAATTTATCTAATTTTTTAATCTAATTAAATTAGTTAATAGATCTTATATTAAAAATAGGAGGAATACTCAAACATAATTGTGGGCATATGGACACAACAAAAACGTGGGCCAGTCCCAAAAAATGATTCCACATGACAGGACAGGGAAAAGAACACGTATTATTAGATGCCAATTATTATTATCATTATCTTCAAAAAATGATTGGTTATGCCAAATGTGCCTTCCTTTTTATGTCGCCTAATCCGATTAGAAAGCACACATAAAGAATATCGTTTTTTTCCCTTGCCTTGCCGGCCTGGATTGCATGCCAAGTTACACGAACATTTTAAAATCTCAAAAATGTATTCTCTTGGAAAAAAATTTTTCTCGGAAAAATGGTTTGTTTTAAACCTGATGTCAAATTTCATGCATGATAAAATTTGTGTAATCATATGATGTATTCAAGTGATAGAACAAATAGACTCTTCCGGTCTTTAATATAAGATCCATTTAATTAATTTGATTAGATTAAGAAAGTTAGGTAAGTTAGTTAATTATAAAAAATATGACACACTTTTTCTAAAATACTATAATAATCTTTTTAATACCCCATCGCCCTCTTTCACTTGATTATGGTTGATGGGGTATTTATAGGGGTAATTTAGAAAAAATTGATAAATATAAGCAATGGATCTTATATTTAGGACTAAAATAAACTTAACAATTGAGTCCTATATTAAAAATCGGAGGAGTATAAAATATTTTTAATTCTTTTCCTTCTCATCTTCCATGTATTACAAATTTGCAATAGCTTATTTTGGTTTGGCTTATAATCTATAACTAGTACTAGTGATGGTTTTTAAAATTTTTTTTTATAATGTGCAAGGTCACGTGTTGAACCCCTCTTTAAGAAATAAATAAAGCTACATATTTAGTTTTTAACTTTATACAGTATTTCAATTTAATTCTTTAAATTTCAAATAATATTTTTTGTAATAATCATGGTCATTTTAAAAATTAAATCTAATATATTTATTATTATTTGATAACGATTTATCAACACTTAAAATCTTAATATCATATTTTTTATTAACAATTTTAGAGTTAGGTAACTAAAAATATACTTTTTAAATCTGACAAACCAAATACCTTGTATAAAATTAAATGAGCAAAAGTATGCTTTTGCATAAAAAATATAATGAGCACATTTGCTGTGATTAAAAAATAATAATTATTCGCTATGTCTTGAGACTTAGAATATTGAGAAACGCAACGTTGATAACTGTCAAAACTATCCACATCGCTATCTATGGTTTTTGTTCATTTCTTCCTATGTGATCTCTTTCCATATTTGTAGACACAACATGAATCTACTTAGGATGAAATCTAACTTTATTGAAAATCACATATTTTCACATTCTATTATATCATTCAAAGCTTGAGTTTAGACATGCACTTTCTTTTATTTCCTAACTCAATTCACCATGAAACCATAACAATATCATAAAAAAAAGCATACGAAAACACCAACTTTTTTTAATTTACATATTCATTAAAAATAGCCATCTTTTTTTTTTAAATTTTTATCAATTCATAAAAAAAATTCTCATATTCAAGGAGGGGATAAAAAGTTTATAATTTTGAATAACAATATGTTTAAATTAGAAGTTTGTATAGATCTAATTGGAGATTTACTACTACTTCTTAGTTACAATTTTTGGAATGGATATTTTCTCTTTATAAACTACATTTTAAATGTATCTAAATATTTAATGTTTTTATTTTTGCTTTTATTAGCTACATGTTTTTTATTTTTATCTTACTCGTTGTTTTTTAATTTTCTACTCATTATCTCTCCTGTCTATTTTTCACAAACAAAAGCGTTTTTGAAAAATAAGTTATAATTCAGTTATTTGTATATTTATATTAAAAAAAAAGGAGGATTAGTTTTGACAATAGACAGGTATTATTAAATGGGAGGAACGAAGACAACAGGGGAAAAAAAAAGTGAAAATAACGGCTATCTCTATTTTATGTTGCGCCACCGGAATGCTCGCTAAACGCCGACCACCGACTCAGCCAGTCAACGGTAACCTCTGTTTGCTTTTGCCACTCAATCTGCCCTTTCACGCGCGGCGCCGGCCTGTCCTGCTTGGCTGCTTGCCTCTACACATTTCTAAATATATTACTGTTCCGATTTTAAATATAAAATCTATTTTATAATATAAATTATGTTAAAAAATAGATCTTATATTTATAATCAAGGGAATACTAAAATAAAAAAGTGTGATTTTACCCCATCTAATGCTTCATCACACCCATTCTTTTACTCGTGATATTTTTTAAATGTAATTTTATTATTATCCTATTTTTCAATGTATCAAAAATAAACATCAAAATGCAAGATTTACATAAGAAATAAAATAGAGTTAAGATTATCCTTTTAACCTAAATTAGAGTCATCAAGCAGGTCATGGAAAAATTCTATATAGACTTAGGACACAAGATAACTTAAGAAAATCCAAAGCTTTTTTTTTCCAGGAACGTCAACTTCCATCGGGCCTCTAGCCTATGTCAAAAAATTGACATTGAAATAACACTTGACCTTGGTAAATACCTTGGAGTACCACTCATTCACAAAAAGGTAACCAAAGAGACATTTGGGCATATCATAAGGAAAGTCAGAGCCAAGCTCTCATGCTAGAAAGGAAAGTTTCTCAACATGGCAGGACGTACTATACTCATCAAAGTAGTCATAGCAGCTCTTCCATCATATCAGATGCA